>NC_139027.1:82459601-82689961 GCF_964662115.1 Mustela nivalis
CACAGCTCACTCCATTGGTCAGTTATCCTCACAGTCATATTTGAACTCTTCCGAGGGGTTTATGACCCTTGAAGTTAGGAACGTGGATGAATCAAAGTGTGAGATAAAGACGTCTTTTTATAGAAAACACTTAGCATCTATGAAGATATCTTAAAAACGTCCAAATTCACCAAACACGGAGTAAATAACTTTGGTGTGAAGCAGGTCAGGTCACGTGGGAAATGGCAGTTACTGGTCATAAATGTGAGGCATCCTGTGTATCCTGAATTCTTTGGGGACAAGAGTGGGGTTTGTGGTGCCAAGCTGCTCAACAAAGATACTAAAAAATATGGAAGAAAGGGAGGAAGGAAGGAAGGAAGCAAGGAAACAGCTAAAACCCTAACTCCAAAACTCTCTTCCTCCATGACCTTGGGTAAATTCATCTACTTGAATCTAAGTTTCTAAGATTGATTGGAAAATACTGAGCTACATTATTTCTCAGATCCTATCTATTCCAATGCACTATTACCTAAGAAGTTTTGGAAGCTTCAGCTATCTCAGCAACATTGTTTTAATGAAGAAACTTTAAAAATATATTGATATTTTACATATAGATATATATCCCTTTGATATCTTATCTGTATAGAAAGAGATATAATAAGATTTTAAATACTTCCCCCAGATGACCACCGTTTCCTACACATATATGACTGTCCTAGTGACTAACTTCAGTGGCCTATGTTTTTAAATTTAAATGTGTGAGCATTTTCTTACTTTGTGATATAAACTTTGTTGATTCCACTCTTCATGCTAGAAATGATTAGAGTAGCTTTGATTTTGTAGTTTGAATCCTACAGTCTGCAACCTGTAGGAGAGAAATGGTCTAAGAGATAAGGTATAATTAGATTTCTTTCCAATGTATTTTATTCTTTGTTGCAGAATAAGATATGGCGTAGTTCTGTTTGTGGGGGTTGGTGATAATTAAATGGCAATTCTGTGTAACTATTTTTGAAGGACTAAAGCAGTTGAACATTAACACATAAGAATCATATCATACCTAGCATCTCTGAAGCCCCAGACTATACAGCTAAGGGCGCTCTGGCTGTCTTATAGGAAAAAGAAATCACTTCTATCTAGCTGTGGCTTATTTGAATGAGTGCCTTTAATTATGTTTTTTAACTGTGATATTATTTTTCTTAAATGAGATGTAACTAACTTTTACAGTGTTATTGTGTTAGACTTAGGAGTTGGCTGTCTGCATGATTAGTTGTTCAAATCCACTTATGCGGATGAAAGGGGTCTGTTTAAAAATATGCATGGATGACAGGCATGGACCACAGGCCATGTTAGGAAAATGGGCCTCTGTTGCCATCTTATTTATGAGATGCTTAGATGTTTGAGGTAGAGAATTGCAAGGCTTTAGTAGGCAGAATTTCTCTATGCACACTCTCTAGTGTATGCTAATTTGGGGACTTATGTCACTTAGGAATGGGAACTCTGTTTAGATTGTGAGATTCCATTAAGTTTTAGCTGCAAGTATATGAAAAATATTAATTTATTTCATAAATACAATTTCTGATTTCAGAGATATGTCAGAGAACAGAAATTTTCACTATGCAATCTAACTCGTGTTATCTCTACATGAGAACATAAAGGAAAGACATGTTTACAAAGTTCAGCTTAAAATTTCAATTGTAATCAAACCTAATAATAAGAATATAACACTATATTAGTGTTTGAATACTATTTAATATAATGCTTTATGATCTTAAGGTTTGCCGATATATGTATTTGTTTATTTTACAAAGCTTTGGTAAAAGACATGTAAAAATATTCTGGAGTGCTTTGTCTAATTGTGACTTTTATCCCCAGAAGCAACCATTTTCCCCTTGCCCATGACCTAAGATCTTTGAAAAGTATCAAGTTTGTCTTGTAATGATCAAAGTATTCAATAATGTACACAAATGAAAGGTAGCTTCTATTTCATTACAAATTCAATTCAATCACAAAGGCAGCTGACAGTACAAATTTGTAACAAATTGGGCAATTCAAGAAGCTATATTAATGAATGCTATGAAACACAGGGATCATTTGTGAATGGAGTTGAAAAATACACCTGTTGTTTCCAGCCACTGATAATAATCATATATCTAGGCCATAGGATAAGGCCGGCTTTCTTGGTTCATGCCCGTTAGGAAACAACCCTTCATTGTTACTTTGCCTGTGGAGAAGCTTTGCAAATGATGGGGGCGACAGGAAACAAAGCTGTGGGAATTATTTAGTGCAACTCTATCCTCCGACAGGTGCCACTTTTAGACATTTTAATTGATCTCATTTGTTAGTTATACCTGTAAATCACACTGTTATCATCCCTGAACAAGGAATGGAAACCAGAAATTGTCACAGACTAAAGATAGCCGACCAAGTCCCCAAATGGACCAGCCCATATAGATTTACTGGCTTAGTTTCACAACAGTACATTAGATTGAAATTGGATACCTGGAAAATCCAAATTACATGAGGCCTCTTGTTTCTTTATATCACATTGGCAGAAAACACGGTTTAATATTCTACTGTGGCCAAAGCTGCATATCATATATTAAGATATGTGTGTGTGTTTGTGCATGTGTGTGCATGTGTGTGTGTGAAAGGAATTTTTGAAATTATAAAAGTGTCCTCTGTTTTAGTACAGTAAGTAGCACCATGGTACAGTAAATATAATGCTTAACCAAAGTCTTGTTAGAAAGTACCACTTTGCATCTGGTTACAGTGCTCTCCAGTATCTGAATGATGGAAAGATATGGGCCGAGAATATCAATGGATTGAGAATAAAGAAGCATTCAAAGATGTGGATTTCAAGGGAGTCCCAGCCTGGGTGGTGGTGGGCTGGGGAGGTCCTGCTTTTCTATGTTCTTTTAGTGGATCGTTCAGAAATAGATAACCTCCATAAGATCCCCTGAATGAGGATGCTGGTGAATTAAATGTAGCTTCAGCAGAAAACCCATTACCAAAAAATATAACCAACAATGGTCACTCAGAATAAAAACAAACCTATTCTGTCTTTCCAGCTACTTTTCTGGGTTTATTGGACTCATCAGTGACAATGTTGACTAGACTTTGCATTATAGATCCATTCCCATGAACATCATTCCAAAGCATTTAACATCAGCATCTCTGCAGACTGGGGCTTTGTTTAACTGGAGGCCAAGTCAAATCCACTTTTAGCTTCAACTCAGTGAATTGTTGTGTGAAATACAATCAGCTTTTCATCCACAGTAGCAAGAATTGTAGTTAACAAATGAAATACATGTTAAGTTATAAAATGTTCTAAAGTAGTTTGTTGTAATCCCACTTAACAATGACTATGGCCCATGCAAAATATCGATGTAACTGGCATATTGAGAAATGGCTGCATTTGTACCAAGTAAGAGACACATAAAATATATTTATTTGATCAAATCTGAACTTTCAATGATCACCTGATCGTGTTATCATGGGTTTCTTTAATCCCTAATGTATAGTGGTAAAATGTTCCATTTAACTTTTGAAGTTTTCTTTTATTTCAAACAGATTAACTGTGCTTATAAATGAGGTAAGAACAACATATAAACCCTCAGAAAGTATATAATAATAGGGGCTCAGGTCATGATCTCAAGGATTTGGAATGGAGCCCCACCTTGGGCTCTGTGCTCAGCATGGAATCTGCTGAAGTTTCTTTCTCCTTTTCCCTCTGCCCCTCCCTGCTCTTGCTCTCTCTCTTTCTCTCTCTAAAATAAATAAATAAGTCTTTAAAAAATAAACAAAAATAAAATATATAAAAGACTTGAGGTGAGGCACTGAGACAGATGCTGTTGCTTCAAATGTTAGAGAAATCTGTTACTGGATATTCATCAGATCCATGATTCTTAACCTTTTAGGGACATGAGACTCTTTAATAATTATTAAAATCTCTCCCCAAAAGTGAAATCAACACACTTTATTATACCAGCTTTTGTATCTGGAAATTAATTCCCTTCACCTTCAGATTATTAAAATAATCTTCAGTCATGTCTTCCATGAACAACGGATTGGCTTTTTTTCTGGGAGATTTTCAAATTAGCCCATAGTATGCAAATGAACCCAAATCAGACTTTATTCTGCTCAAATGAAAATTTCAACGGGAAGGCTGCCATTGTGTAGTGAAAGTAGCATTTGCAAACTGGGGCGTGGTCTTTGATAAAGAAGTGATCTTTAGCATGAATTCAATAAATGTTTTGGTCTGATAGCAGCAAGTGCTAAAACATGTCAACTATAGCTCTGCAGTAGTCAATTAAATCGAATGTCCCCTAGTTTATGTTGCCCAATGAGAGCAAATCTGTGTAAAGTGTCACCAAAATCTCAAAATTTATTCAAGTTGAAATCAGTCAACATCATTTTTTCTGACCACAACTGCATTAGGTTACAAAGCCTTCATTGCTGGTCTGGAGGCCATGTGGAGACTTTGCCAAGTCCTGAGAGTAGGTTCACAATGGGCATCCCTAAATGTAGGGTCAGCATCTCCTTCCAAGAAGTGGTTCTTGGTTTGTTACTATGTCTTGGTGGAAGACCAGGCCCTTGCCAACCATGGTGCCCATCAAGAACAGAGTGTTAACTTGATTGCTGTTGACATAAGATCTGGCATGCTGGGGAACACCAAATCAACCAGTGGATGAAATGTAGAGTGGATGAGGCTGGGGCTAGCCATGCACATGAAGGATGCATGAGCCATTGGATCATATTCCGATTGTGCCCATTCTTGCTTCCCTGCCACCCTCCTCCAGCACACCTATAGACTCATCAGGAGTGCCCACGGACTGAGAAAAAAAAAATTCAACCTGAGAAACAGGTGACTGGAATCACTGAGAAGAAGGTTTAGGGGTGTTTAACTCCATTCATATGTGAAAAACACTGAAGAATGGAACTCCTCTCCACGGGCAGAACTTCAGATGGTTTATGTTATTCTGTAAGGAAAGAGCTGAGTCTATACTAATTGTGGCAGATTGGCCAGATGGTTAAGGATCTGTAAGGAGCAATATTAGGGATTCACCATAAAGAGATATGTGGGTACGAATCTAGGAACAGATTCCAAAAGTCAGAATATTTGTCTCTGATTGAATGTTCAAAAATGCTTCCACAGCAAGAGTCTCTTTGGTGGACAGTGGGCATGTGAACTCAGCTCATTCCACAGTCTGTGCAGTATTTGCCCAGTTGGCCACAATGGTAGAAATGGGAGCTATGGAGGTCTGAGTGCTCAATGAGGAGGTAGAGCTGCTGCTGTGTGTGGGGTAGCATGTCCTGGGGATGGAGCACTGTTGAGCTCCTGGGATTTCTCATGTGTTAACACTATTCACCGAGGAAATTAATAGAGAATGATGGTGATCTTCTAGCAGAAATACCACTTAAGAGTCATATACATCAGAAAAGAAACTGTGGATCACCCCAGTGGGGTAAAGAACTCTATCCAGCTATGTGCTGGCCAAAGGTAAAATGAGGTTGGTAATGAAAGAAGGAAGTCATATATATGCCAACTATGACCATCTAGGAAACAAAGAGTTTAGTCTCTATCTGTATTTCCTTTCTTTTGGATTATATACAATAATATATAATATATTTTAAAATGTATTAAATAACATATATGTTCTGTTATTATATATTAATTATATATTATATATAATTTATGTATACATACTTAGTGGTTTCTTTCACTTCCCCAACTTGGGTGGATTGGTGGTAGTTAAATTATTTATTTTTTTCCCCCAAACATTACAGAACACCAAGACCTGATTCTCAACCAGTAGGATGAGGAATAGACATCACTAGGAATCCTAGGTTTGGAACTAGATGGTGATCAAATGACAGCACACTGATGGTTTCCTTTGAGGAGAAAAATGAGTGTATTTCCACTTCTATAAGGGAGAGTTGCATTCAACTGCATGCCGAGTGGGCACCTTTCTATCTGGAGGTACTTCAAAGGGAAGAAAAGTGTGGCTATAAGGCACAAGAGAGACATTTTGTGTACATCTATACCTGAACTGGGAAGGACGGGGGAAACCAGAAAGAGGAATGCTTTCCATGGAGCCTCTTTAGACAGCTGGAACTCCTCCCTGGGAGGGCCTCTGGCTCCTTTCACCTGCTGGATTGCTGTAGCTAAATATTCCCATAACCTGACTTGCTTCCTTATAAGCAAAACAGAACAACAAAACATGAAATGCCATCCAATAAGACACAGTATTCACAGAGAGAAAGATTAGTCTGAAAGAGTTGACAAGAGATGACTTGAATTTAAAAAAAAAAAAATGCACACACACACACACCAAGAGTTTAAAGGAAATTCAAGTGTAGCAGAAAGGAGACTTTTTAAGAATTAAAAATATGGATTTCTTACTACAAAAATCAATAATGAATGGAAGGAGAGGATGGGTTACTCTTGATCTAAATTAATGGTATAGGGCATAAAATGTAAGAAATAAATCAAAACACTCAACAAAAATATAAAGAGGTATTAGTCATAAAAACCAAGTTTATTATTGGACTTTTTGTATACAATGCTGGAAGGTATCAGAAGACAACTCTAATGAATGAAGAAGGATGAAGATGTGACCTAAGAATATTTTTATCCAGCTGAGACCTTTTAGGGTGAAAGAAAAATGTTAGGGAATACACTAGATTTCAGCAAATGAATCACCCTTGCAACAAATTTGGTGTAAACAACCAAAAAGTACACTAATCAGACAATAAATGTACCAGGAATAGAAAAGTTTTAGCTTTAATGTAGTATAATTTAGAAGTCATTTTTTTAAAAAGATTTATTTATTTATTTGACAGAGAGAGATTACAAGTAGGCAGAGAGGCAGGCAGAGAGAGAGAGGAGGAAGCAGGCTCCCTGCTGAGCAGAGAGCCTGATGCGGTACTCGATCCCAGGACCCTGAGATCATGACCTGAGCCGAAGGCAGCGGCTTAACCCACTGAGCCACCCAGGCGCCCTAGAAGTCATTTTTTTATGGTTATTGCTTTTTGTGTGTTGTTAGAACTCCAAAATCTTAAAGATAGTCTTCCTATGCAACCACCAGAGATGTATTGTCTTATCTTTTATGGTGAGAACTGTAGTCTAACTAGAATTGTGTATGTTGTGTGGTATGGATCAAATTTCATCTTGTTTCATTAGATATCCTATAACTGGCTATTCTTTTTCCCTATTGTTTAATGACCACATTCATTCCTAGAAAGTAAGTACTAATGTCATAATACTATTTTGAAGAGATTCAAAGATAGCTCATTCTTAGATCAATGTATTTATTATTTTGAAAATGTATCATGATTGAGAGAGGTGAAAGATCAATTTAGACAGCACAATTTCTGCTGAAGCCAGTAGCAATAATAATGTGCTAGATTCCCTTAAATAGATTATGCAGTGAATATGAAACTACCAGAAGACATTTCTAGAATAATGTGCAGTAGTCATGTGGAGTACGAGAAAGTACTCCACAGCTGAACACTTGGAAGGCCTTAGGAAATCCTAGTATATTTGTTAATAATTGCTCATAAATAATAATTCAATTATATGATAGTCATAACATGACTGTATCCATCCATATCCTATTCCTCACGTGAATGTAACTTCATCAATACAGCAGTGTGACTGAGATCTTAGTCTCCTTCTCTTTTGTTTACTAATTCTTTCGTCTATCATCACTCAAGCTTTGGTGTTCTGGGCTTCCCCTTTCCAAGTACCAGAGCAAAGGTGCTTTTCAAGGTTGCTTGTTTCATATTTGCTAAAGGCACATTGGCCAAATTCTGTCATACAGTCCGGATTTAAAGGGTGGAGAAGTAGACTCCACCCTAATATGAGAACAGTAGCAAGATCAAATCGCAAAGACCATTGTGCAAAGAGGAAAATGGGAATTTGGAGCCATTTGGGGAGCTACCAAATTCGTTGTATAGGCACAGTACTTTTTGCAACATTTGCTCCATAGAAGGCACTCAACAAATGTTTCCTGCCTAACAGGCTAACTGATTGAATGAAGAAATTGCTGGACGAATGATGACTGTGAAAGCAGACATTCATATTTCAAATTGAAGAATAACTTTACATACAATTCATTTTCTTCTAAGACTCAGTGCCTTGAAGTGGTAACATCCTTAGCTGTTAAGTTAAGGCCACTCATTCTTATTTTAGATTAAGAGAAGCAATAAAAAGCATCCACATTTCATCACGGCAAAGTGTTAGACTACATAACAGACTTCTGCAGGTTAGAGGTTTTAAACATCAAAATGATGAGAAAGAAAAAAAACTTCAGCATTTTGTTAGTAAGAGTAAAAATGGAATCCATAGTATCAACTGGAAGATATTTTCTTCCCCCTGAAGAGAAACAGATAGAATGGCATATGCTTTTCTAAATGTGGAGCTGCTGAGTGCTGAGTACAACCAGCAGAAGAGTAGCAATTAGATGACTCAGCTTCGAACATGCTCCTTAACTACGCTGTGCAAAGTCAAGTGGTCTACAATGAAATAGAGTGAAAACCGTAGTTAAGACAATGTTTTTATTTCAGGGTTTTGTTTTTTGGCTTTTGTTTTTTACTGGGTACCTGGGTTAGTTTGATTCACTAAAAAGCTTTTTTGCTTAAGAAGTCACAATCGATTTTTCTTTGCACTTGTTTGTGATGTGGCCTAGAAATTAAAGAGGGCTATATTTCCTATCATCTCCAACAGATGCAACAGTTGGCTTACTATAAAATCGCTCCTCAGAAAAGGTTTTTTAAAGATATGAACTGAAATTTTCTTTGTGGTATGAATATTGTCAGAGTTGTTCCATTGTAATCTTCACATGTGATAGGTTAATGTCTTTAGACATACTTATGAAAGCTGCCACAAGCATCATATTTCTTGGTTCTATGATTAGGTTTCATAGATTTGGGTACAATTAGCTAGTTTCCTACTTTATCCTACTGTTTTAATTGCTTCACTCTTTTGTGTCATTCATCAACTCTTCTGCCTGGAGGTCAAAATGGGACCAGTTACTAATCAAGGCCAATGGCAACTGTAACTGTATTGGGGCACCATGTTTCATCTGTCAAGGGGCATCTATCACTTCTCTTCCTGTCAAAAAGAAAATTAAATTAGACTAATACAAACCTCTATTTTTGCCCTGATTAAAGGCCTACATCCTCCCTAGGCATTGCCTGACATGATTTTGACTTGTGAAAGACTGAATGTTCTTATAACATCATTTGAAGAGAGTGTGCCTGTCTCCCTGGGTCATTATTCTTCAGATTCACTTGTTTTTCATGGACTATGGGCTAGATAATCTAGAGCTCCTTTGGGGTGTTAATTAAAAAGAGTATCCAAAATTAATCAACGGACTCACTAGGGCGAAGGGATGCTGTCTGAAGACCTTGGAATATAACATGCTTCTGGTGCAGAGAAATGAGCCTTCGGCTATCGATGAAAAGCAAACAAGTGTACAGACGGCAATGTGACATAAAAATTCATATATATATACAAGTATACACTCATTTTTCTTGTCAGCTTGTCAACTTTAATTATAAAGGTTGATTTGCTATTTGGCAGATCACAACATTGTAGATGTTGGCCATTTGAAAAGCATTGTGTGGTCAAGGTCTTAGAATGATGGGATAGGAAGACAATGGATTAATGATGTGTTTTAAAGTCCACGCTGAGCACAAAAGTTCTTGCATTGTACCTAAATTGTAAAAACTCTGTGATCCCTTCAAGAAATAATGTATTTTATCTACAATAGAATATTGATAATGGATAAAACCTTGATTTTAGGAGGTGCAATTTTTTCATCATATTTTGCAGTATTCTTTTCTTTCCTTCTTTTTTTTAAGTTTCTTATCTTATTCTAATACACTTGTATCTGGAAGTGTTTTCTTAAAACTGGAAGCTAAAAGTAATCTTTTAACAGATCCTGAGTTTTGAACATACAATGAAATAAATAACTTTCATTCTTTAACTTCAGCAAGCATTATTATTTCACTTCTAACTTACAGAATCACTTTTATAGCCCTTATTTAGTTGACTACATGGTAGTCGCTTACTTCCACCTGAAGAGTAATCTTCACTGCCAAACCGAAGGTCATAGATTCTCATTGTGTAACTCAGATTTTCAACATCTTTTTCAGAGTTGAGAGATTAGGAACCCCTGCTTTTATCCTTTAAAATTCTAAATGCTGTTTGTCAGCTGATAGAGTTGGAGTGCTTATATTCTATGAAGATGGGTACAGCTCCAAAGCCTGGTCTTACCCATAATGGGCAAGAAATGAAGAAGCTGTTCATTGGGCTCCAGGAGTGATGTTTGGATCCTGAGCTATGCCTATTGATCCTGAGGTCTGGATTGAATCTGGTATTGGTTGAACTTGCAAAACAACATTTAGCACAATTTTCAAACTGTTGAGACTGTTCAATTACAAAAACAAAGTAGTTGCTTACCTCTAACGAACACCCTGATTTATGTTTGTTAAAGATGCAAGAAGAGCAATGAAGGCAAGTCATTCTTTGCATTTTCTCTGGGGAGCAACACATGTATTCTAAAACTCAAATTACATATCTTAAAACTCTAGCTTACTGTTAGTTATTCAATAGAATGATTGTATATAATTTATTTCTAGTAGAAAATATTTACTTAAAGTTTATAAGATATTCCCACTTGATTATATCAAGAACATTCTAGTGAATTAAATTTCTTAACTCATTTTTTTCAAAGACTTTTATTTATTTATTTGACAGACAGAGATCACAAGTAGGCAGAAAGGCAGTGGAGAGAGAGGAAGGGAAGCAGGTTCTCCGATGAGCAGAGAACCCGATGCAGTGCTCGATCCCAGGACCCTGGGATCATGACCTGAGCTGAAGGCAGAGGCTTTAACCCACTGAGCCACCCAGGTGCCCCTCTTAACTCATTTTTATTTAATTTTACTTATTCATAAAACTATTTTATGTATCATAATTTGGTGTCAATAAAGTTACTATGGACAGGATAAAAATTTCTACAAAAGATAAGAGACATCTCAACCATCAATTTGAAGGACACCATACAATTTTGTTTTGCTTTGATTTTTGCCTAAGTACATTAGGAAAAGCTTCAAAATGCAAAAGGAGTTTTCAAGTCTTTATAAAATATCCTTTTCTTAAATTCAATATCCTGAATGCTGACAATAAAATTATTTATTAATGATATTCATATTTGTTTCTACTATTTCTTGAGATAATTGATAGTTTAATGGCCTTTTAAGTATTTTCCCCCAAGGACTGTGCTCATTTCTACTTCTTTTTACCTTCACTTTGAAAAAGATTCAGTCTAAGTACATTATCTGCTTCATTAGTAGCTTCTACCTGTCATTTCAAAGCATAATCTTACAATCAGACCAAACATTCCCAGAATTCTTTCAGCTCATATTTGCCTTCATTCAAGGCAACATTTACTTTCTAATGTACATGATCTTACAGATATTACATTCTCTTGGGCACATGATTTTCTGGTAACAATAGGTACCATTGTTTAAACAATATCTTTTAGCAACAGATAGTCATAAAGGAAGCGGATGTTTTTAAGTCATTCTTTGCATATGTTTTTGGGATCTACTTAACCAAAACAAACTCATTGTTTTTTAGGTCAGTCTTATTATTTCTATAGCTTCTAGTTAATTTCTGCTTCATCTGAGGCCACTGTTTGGGTAACAAAGGGGAACACAGAATAATTTCTATTTCCAAAGGTCGGAGGGACATATCCACCACTTGGAATATTTCCTTAATAACCCCTGAATTAAGTATATTAAAACTTTTTGGAACTATAAAATGTGACTATGGAAAAGAAAGCAACATGACCAGTTGCATGTGACATATCAGAATTCATATATCCAACTGGTAGTTCATTCATTATCCAACTGGTAATGAAAAGAGCATATAAACTGGAGACGACAACACGGGATAATGAAACACCACAGAACATGTAACAGGATAGAGAAAATTGTGTTTTACAGAAACCCTCGTGTGTATATTATCACATGGGATTGCCAGAGTTGGAAAGAGCAAACCTCTTGGCATGGGAAAGGCTAGTGAGAGATCACAGAACCCATGATCTGGTCCAATAAAGGGCCACCAACTGTCATCAGAGAAGGACTGATTCTGTTCAAAAGAAAAGAGCATTCTTTTGATCAGTAGGTGTACCATATAAAGATGAGGAATCTCATGGACATTCCCCATGCACTGTTAAGTAACTCTTCTAAATCAAATACTGAAGAATTATTTAAAATAATGTTAGACTTCCCATAGTGTCCATATGCCTCTGTTTGGCCCAGCATCTCAGGACTTTACGTTTTTTTCAAACCTTGTGCCATTGTTCAAACAAGTCTTGAACTTTTCTTTGGAAGTTACTTGAGTGTTCTTTAAAATATCATCATTGATAGCAAATGTATTTTTGAGTATGTGCTACATTCATTTAAAATTCATTTTAAACAATAAAATGTCATTTGATCTTGATAAATAAATTTAATAACCAGTCTAACTGATTTACTGCTGGGTCAAAAATATAGTACAACTATAAAATAAAATAAAGTACAAAGCTACTTCCAAAAAGATAGGGGTTTCAAAATGTTCTGAGCAAAAGTATTATTACAATGAGTATATGGTCTACCAAGAAGTTTTCATTTAGATCAGTATTTACTTTGATTTCAGATATTGGTTGATTGATTTCATATGCAGTTATATTCTATATTGACATTTTGTATTTATCTTTATAGTGAATTTATTTCCAATAAAATAAATTTAGTGGGTGATATTTTACATTCCATAAAATAGTCACTCCAGACTTTGCCTAAACATTTTTGATCCATGACCTGTTAAGATTAAAAACAGTTTTTTTTTAAAGAAACAATTTTAGAACAATCCATTTATACAGAGTTAGTAGATTTAAGGAATAGTCTACCCTGGAAATCAGAATAATCTAAAAATACAAAAGCAGTTTTAAAGTTTAGATATGTTCATTACTAAATAATGCTTATTAATGTCTTAATTTATGACATTTTTAGAGAATTTTTTAGCACAAAACTTTCTGAACATACGTTATTTACTTTGATTCTCATAGTAGTCCGGAGGATACTATTAGCATTTTTGACAGATACAGTACTAGAAGATTAGTGAACCTCTTTTACCCTAACCCTCAAAAAACAGACTGGACAGCAAAGAAGTAACATTACACTTAGAATGGTGAATTTCTGAGAATCTGAAGCAGTAAGATTAGCAGTACATGAATACCTAGGGTGTTCATACCAGAATACCAAGATATCTCACCTTTGTGCACAAAATCACACTTGTTAGAATATAAGCACACACAAAGAAATGTAAATGAAATACATATTATGTGCAACATAGGCATAATGATTCTCATCCCAAAGCCTCGAGGAGTATTAACATTTATTTCTTGCTGTCATTCAAGTCCTGACTTATGTTTGGACACTTTAGACTCATGCTAATTTATGGACTCCCAGTAGGTACTCTTAGAGTGTTTTTAAATATGAGATTTTTAAAATATCAGATACTTACTTAATTGATATGGCTCATGTCCTAGATACTGTTGCCAAAAAATTGCAAGTTGCAGTTGGCTAAACTAATGATTTAGAAGACACAGTTAGTTCAAAAAATTCTCACCAACTTGTACATCTTTCTTTACAATGACCATTGAATAAGGAAGAAGTTTATAATGCTGCAGAATAAATTGCCAAATTACTAATAAAATGAACTAGTTCAACACAGCAATAGTTGAATTAATACATAAAATTAGTGTTAATATAAGCACATATGTCTTCACTATCATTTTATTTTTTCAGACAAATGACTCATCCTCTTGCATCTTCAAAGAAAAAAAACCTGCAAACTATTTTTAAAGTTGTAATATTCTAGATTTTCAAAGACTGTGTTGACTTTTATAAAACAGTGAACAGATCCACTAGAATATGACAGAAATTAATAACTTTTTGAAAACTTTAAGAAACGTGTAATCCATGTTCACTTCAAAATGAAATTGTGTGGAGATTCCTTAAGAAATTAAGGAATTAAGGAACTTAATTAAGAAATTAAGGAACCCTATGACCCTGCAATTGCACTACTGGGCATTTGCCCCAAAGACACACATGTAGTGAAGAGAAAGGCCATATGTACCCCGATGGTCATAGCAACAATGGCCACAGTTGCCAAACTGTGGAAAGAGCCAAGATGCCCATCAACAGACTAATGGGTAAAGCAGAAATGGTCAATGTATACAATGGAGTATTATGCCTCATCAGAAAGGATGAATACCCAACTTTTGTATCAACATGGACAGGACTGAAAGAGATTATGCTAAGTGAAATAAGTTAAGCAGAAAGAGTCAATTATCTATGGTTTCACTTACTTGTGGAGCATAAGGAATAACACAGAGGACATTGGGAGATGGAGAGGAGAAGTGAGGTGAGGGAAATTGGAGAGACTGTGGACTCTGAGAAACAAACTGAGGACTTTGGAGGGAAGGTGGGTGGAGGTTGGGTGAGCCTGGTGGTGAGTGTCATGGAAGGCACATATTGCATGGAGCACTGGGTGTGGTGCATAAAGAATGAATCTTAGAACATTAAAAAAAATTAAATTACAAAAAAATTGACATGAGTTAATAAAAACCAACAAACAAAACATCCAAAATTGTGGGGGAGGCAGTTTAAGATGGTAGCATGGAAGATGCTGAATGCACCTCTCCCACAGACACAACAGAGCTAAAGCTGCATACAGAGCAATTCCCTCTGAAGAAAACTTGAGAACTAGCTGAATGGCTTCTCTACTAGGAAGAATAAAAAGGCCACATCAAAATGAGTGGGAGAGACAGAGATGTAGTCCATTAAAAATCCCACCCCAGCATGGAAAGCACCTTTTGGAGGGTTCTCACAAATGTAAGCCCCTTCCTGAGGAGCAAGGGCTTTGTGTCCTACCTCAGGGCCCTCAACCCTTCAGACCTGCACTGGAAAAACAAGCTCCCCAAACATCTGGCTTTGAAAAACAAAAGGACTTACATCCAGGAGAACCACAGAGCTACAGGGAATAGAAAATCTTCTGTTATAAGGACTTCTGCACAAGCTCACTCACCCTAGGATCCAGGCAAAAGCAGCAATTTAAAAAAAGAACCTAGACCATATGTGGAGAAGATTCATGTACAATTTTTTAAAAATTTATTTTATTTTTTTTAAGATTTTATTTATTTATTTGACAGAGATCACAAGTAGGCAGAGAAGCAGGCAGAAAGAGGGGAGTAGGGAAAGCAGGCTCCCTGCTGAGGAGAGAGCCCTTATTTACAATTTTTAAGCATGTGTCCCAGGGAACAGGGACAAAAGGAATGACAAATGCCATGCTTACATTCTCTACCTTCCAAGCCCTGGTGGAGGCCAGTTTTGCTTTCTCACTCTACCCTGCTATTGCCCCCCATGCCACTATTGTGGCCCCACTAGAGGTGGTAGGAAGGTGCCCCAGTCTCCACCTCCCACCTAAGTTCCTGTATCCTTACCAGAGGCAGTGGGCAGGTGCTCCACCCCCCCAGAGCCCACCCAAACCAGCCAGTGCACGCAGCCTACACAGAAAATGCCCCTTGAGTGTAGGGCTCTGGTGGCCTGGGAGGATTATGTTTTCGGACCCCACAGGTCTGAAACAATTCAAGAGACAGTCTGAGAGACAACAAATAACTGCGGCAAGTTTAAGCAATAAGGTTCATCACCAAATAGAGCTACTCCTACAAGATTAGTAGTGATAACTGTTTCACTGAATGTATAGAAACAAACATGGAAAGTTGAGCAAGATGAGGAAATTGAGGAATATGTTCTAAATAAAAGGGCAGTATTAAAGCCCTGGGTCAGGGGAACTTTAATGAAATAGAGATAAGTAGTTTATCTGATAAAGAGTGCGAAGTGATGGTCATAGGGGCGTCTGGGTGGCTCAGTTGGTTAAGCTTCTGACCCTTGGTTTCTATTTGTGTCATGATCTCAGGGTCATGGGATGGAGCCTGGAGTCAGACTCAGTGCTCAGCATGGAGTTACTTGAGATTCTCTTCATCCCCCTTTCCCTTTGCTGCTTTCTCACACACGTGTGCACTCTCTCTCTCTCTCCCAAAATAAATAAATAAAATATTTTTAAAAATGGTGATGGTAATAAAGACGCATATCAAAATCTGGCAAAGGGGGCGCCTGGATGGCTCGGTGGGTTAAGTTGCTGCCTTCGGCTCAGGTCATGATCTCGGGATCCTGGGATCAAGTCCCGCATCGAGCTCTCTGCTCAGCAAGGAGCCTGCTTCCCCCTCTCTCTCTCTGCCTGCCTCTCTGCCTACTTGTGATCTCTCTCTGTCAAATAAATAAATAAAATCTTAAAAAAAAAAAAAAAAGAATTCCCCAGAGCTAAAACAATGAACAAAATAGGAAAAGGCAGATAAAAGGTATTAAAGAAGTAAAGGAGAGAATTTATTATCCAAAAATATGTCTCCTTGGTGCAGGATTATTTTACTCTATTACTTTAAAAAAAAAAAAAATCTGGCAAAGAATTGATGAAGACCCACAGAACTTCAACAAAGAGAAAATAAGAGAAAGTATCAAACAGCAGTCACAGAACTGAAGAATACAATAACTGAACTGCAATTTATACTGGGCGGGCTCACATATAATGGAATATAAGCAGACAGACAGAGAAACGTAAGTAAAATACATATCACATGCACCATAGCATAATGATTCTCACCCCAAATCTGTTGCATTTCTATACACTAACAACAAACTATCAGAAAGAGAAATTAAGAAAACTATCCTATTGATGAGAATAAAATACCCAGGAGTAAGTTTTATGAAGAAAGTGAAAGACCTGTACTTTGGGAACTATAAGACATTGAAAAAAAAATCAAAGAAGACACTAATAAAAGAAATAATATTCTATGCTCATGGATTAGAAGAATTAATATTATAAAATTTACTCAAAGCAATCTATGGATTCAATGTAATCCCTATCAAAATTCCAGTGGCTTTTTTTTTTCATAGAAACAGAACAAATAATCCTAAAATTTGTATGTAACCACAAAAGATACTGAATAGCCAAATCAATTAACATTGAGAAAAAACAAAGCTGGAGGCATCATGATTTCTGATTTCCAACTATATTGCAAAGCTATAGTAATCAAAACAGTAATGGTACTGGCATAAAAACAGACACATAGATCAACGGATCAGAAAAGAAAGATAAGCATATATGGTCAATTAACTTATGGCAAAGGAGGCACGAATTTACAATGGGCAAAGGGCAGTCTCTTCAATAAGTGGTTTTGGAAAAATTGGGCAGCCACATGCAATAAATGAAACTGAACCACTATCAAAAAATTAATTAAGTGGATCACAAAAATTAATTCAAAATGGATTAAAAACTTGAATGTAGAACCAGAAGCCAAAATACTCCTAGAGGAAAGTGTTGATGGTATGCTTATTGACATTGCTCTAGGAAATGGTTTTTTTGGATCTGACTCCAAAGACAAGAGCAACAAAAGCAAAAATAAATAATGAGATTGCATCAAACTAAACAATGTCTGCACAGAGAAGAAAGCCATCAACAAATTAAAGGCAACCTACTGAATGGGAGAAATTTTTGCAAATCATATATCCAAAATATATAAAAAACTTCTCCAGCTCAACTACAACAATGACAAAAGACAACAACAAAAATCCAATTTTAAAATGGGCAAAGAATCTGAATAGAAATTTTTTTCCAAAGCAGATATATGGATGTCCAACAGGCACCATGAAAAGATGCTCAACATCACTCATCATCAGAGAAATGCAAATTAAAACCTCACATCTGGGGCACCTGGCTGGCTCACCTTCGGCTCAGGTCATGATCTCAGGGTCCTGGGATTGAGCCCTGCATCGGGCTCTCTGCTTGGTGGGGAGCCTGCTTCTCCCTCTCTCTGCCTGCCTCTCTGACTCTCTACCTGCTTGTGATCTCTCTCTCTGTCAAATAAATAAATAAAAAAAAAAAAAACTTAAACAAACAAACAAAAAATCTCACATCTGTCCAAATGGCTATTATCAAGCCAAGAAATAAGTATTGGTGAGGATGTGGAGAAAAGGGAACCTTCATGCACTGTAGGTGGGAATAAAAATTGGTGCCATCACTGTGGAAGACAGTATGGAGTTTTCTCAAAAAAATAAAAAATAAAACAACTGGGGTGCCTGGGTGGCTCAGTGGGTTAATCCTCTACCTTCGGCTCAGGTCATGATCTCGGGGTCCTGGGATCGAGCCCCACATCAGGCTCTCTGCTCAGCAGGGAGCCTGCTTCCCCGCCCCCGCCTGCCGCTCTGCCTACTTGTGATCTTTCTCTGTCAAATAAATAAATAAAATCTAAAAATAAATAAATAAATAAATAAATAAAATCTAAAAAAATGAAAAATAATAAAATAAAACTACCATATGACCCAGCAAATCCACTTCTGGGCATTTGTCCAAAGAAAGTGAAATCACTAATTCAAAAAGATATAGGCATCCTTATATTCCTCACAACATTATTTACAATAGCCAAGAAACAGAAGCAAACTAAATATCCATTGATGGATGGAAAGATAAAGAAGATACGGTATATATACAATGAATACTACTCAAGTCATAAAAAATAAGAAATCTTGCCATTTGTGACAACATGGGTTGACCATGAGGGTATTATGCCAAGTAAAATAAATCAGTCAGAGAAAGGCAAATACCATATGATTTCACTTATATATGGGATCTCAAAAAACCAAAACCAAAACAAACAAACAAACAAACAAAACCAAAATAAATGAACCAATAAAAGAACAAAACAAGACCCAGACATACAAAAATAGATGTTGTCAGAGGGAGTCAGGTACAGGACTGGTGAAAAGGATCAAGAGGTACAAACTCCCACTTGTGAAATAAATGTCATGAGGATATCAGGTACAGCATGGTGACTCTAGTCAGTAATGTTTTATTGTGTGTTTGAAAGTTGCTGAGAGAACAAATCTGCAAAGTTCACATCACACATCACAATTTTTGTAACTTTGTATGGTGACAGACGGGAAGTGGAATTATTGTGGTGGTTATTGCAATGTATCCAAATAACAAATCAATATGTCGTATACCTAAAACTAACACGATGTTGGGTGTCAATTATACTTCAATGAAGGAAAAAAGAAAACTGCATTTTGAACATTTATGTTAACTAGTGACAGTGACAGCAATATTTCAGAATTGTTAGAACTTTAGATTTTATACATTTTTAATCTTGTTAAAATTAAAGATGCCATGGATATTTAAGCCTGTCCTTTGAGAATATTTCCTCGGCCAGCCTCCGTGTTATTATGTAATTTATAATACACATTTTTACCTAGTTAGCCTTAAGGATTCACCTTGTATTTTGGAGGACAAGCCATTATATATAATTAAATAGACATAAAATATATAAGTATAGATAATACTGCTATATTCCATAATACATAACATACGGTACATAATGCTATATATAATATATAACATTTGTGTAACATAATATTTTCTTATGATACAGAATACAAAACCAAAATGTAGCACATATTCCCAAATATGCACTCAAACCAGAGGTACTGGCAAAACTTGATAAAAAATGAGAAAATGAAAATAAAGTCATAAAAAATTCTTATAAGGCATCTTCTAAACTTTCTTTTAGTTATTTTTCTAATAAACTAAATATATAAGGAAAAATTTGTAGTAGAAATCAGTTTCAATTCTATGTTATCCTTACTATGTTTAATTTCTCAAAAAAAAAAAAAAAAGCCATGATTGTGTGGCTTGACATGGGTTTGTCACAGAAATAGAATTTTGAAATGCAAGTGAATATAGTTCAGGGGTGGGGTTAACATGTATGAGGAATCTATGTTGTTAAATAGGGATTAGAAAGTTTTGAAAGAATGAATGTCTTAGTGATGACAAATTTCTCCTGAAGTAGAATTAAATTACTTTTTAAAAATGAGTCAGCAGTTCCTTAATTGCCTATCTTGTTGTTTTGATTAATAAAAAAGAACAGCATAAAATAGGGGGAGAAATGCATACACAAAATTACCAGATTGTTTAGAAAAGCGATTAGGGGAGCATTCAGTCAATGTAATCTGACCGAGGCCACGCAGAGTTTTCCTACAAATGCACAAATATGCATATATTTATAAACTATGTTCTCATACCAACTTGTGTTCATACTGATAAATGGTTTAAATTATTTTCACTAAGTGAGAAATGTGCCTTAAAGACCTATATGGCTTGAATATGGACTATTTGTAACATCTCATCAAAGTATGCATTTGTGTTTAAAACAATCTACTACTTAAGATGACTAATTTCTGTATCCCATGATTTAGATTCATGAATTCATGTATCTATGCATTCAATTTTAGGAGTGCTTGATAATGAAACTGAACTTAAAAAAAAAAAAATCCAACAAGGTCCAATGCTTAATGCATTGGTGGATATTTGCCACATACTTAGATTTGCAAAGGGACTAATGATTATTTTAAATACAAACACATGTGGGACCTTACCAAATGCCACATAAACAAGGTAACAAACTGAATCTTAGAGATTACCTACCTTCAAGGGCTGCCTGGGTGAGGCTCAGTCAGTTGAGCGTCTGACTCTTGGTTTCCACTCAGGTCATGATCTTAGTCATGACTGGCTCAGGGTCATGAGATAGAGTCCTGGGTGAGGTCCTTTGCTTAGCAAGGGGTTGGCTTGAAGATTCTCTCCTTCTGCTTCTCCCCCCACTTGCTGCGAGCACACACACACTCTCTCTCTCTCTCTCAAATAAATAAATCTTTTTAAAAAACGAAGAATACCCTATCTACAGAAACAAGTAACTTGAATCTTACTACACAATCATTCTCTCTATTGCCTTTCTTGGCATATAAAACTAACAGCAAATTTTACTTCTCTGTGAGTGACACTCTACTGTGTCCTAACTAGAAATGGATCAACAGAGAAAGTCATTTTTCCTTTCCCCTTGATCCTGCCCCAATCATTTCCACCATTTTCTTTCAAAATATGTTTGTAATGAAAAAATGTATTGTTTTAGAAGGGATGAGCATATGAAAAGGTAATTTGACTATCTTTTTAGAGTGAAAATGGCATCAGTGCTAGCTTTCAGAGAAAACCATGTCTCTGTTTCTGTTAACCTTTCATTGTAAACTGTTTACTTGTGGTAAACTTCAGAAAACAGCACTGAAGTTCTATGCTGTGAATTAGATTTGACCAATTTTTCTTCCAAGTGATGTTTCTTCTTGGAGAGGGCAAGCAGTTTAGTTAGCCGGAGTAGTTCTGGTGACAAGCAGCCTGAATGACATATGGTAACTAGACTAATATTTGTGCTTGGTTTCTCCAGACATTTCCAGGGGAGGCAATAAAAACAAATTTAAAATTAGTACAATTTTATATTGAAAAATGAAATTATGGAATCTCTTCCTTAGGGATTGTTATAGGCACTAACTATTGAAATATTCACATTTCACCTAGAAAAAATATGGGGATTTTTAAAAAATGTCTCTGAGTCAACCTATTAAAAGTAAATTATAAGAATTTAAGAAACAATACTTGTAAATATCATGGCTTATTTTTTAAACAATTTTTTTTTTAAGATCTTATTTGACAGAGAGAAATCACAAGTAGATGGAGAGGCAGGCAGAGAGAGAGGAAGGGAAGCAGGCTCCCTGCTGAGCAGAGAGCCCGATGCGGGACTCGATCCCAGGACCCTGAGATCACGACCCGAGCCGAAGGCAGCAGTTTAACCCACTGAGCCACCCAGGCGCCCCAATATCATGGCTTATTTTAATGATAATCTTTCACCTATAATATGTGAAGAGAACAAGTTTGTATTCATACGAAAGTGTTAATGAATGAATGGCAAATTTTGCCAATTATTGACACATTCTTCTCTAATCATATTATGTGAAAGATTCTAATGAAGTCATGGTTTATTACGAATGATATACTTTTGATTTTTTTAAGTGAGATAGGGATTAAATAATTTATTAGATTTCAGCTCATTTTTAAATCATAGCAGGTAAGAAAGCTGCATATTGTCTGCCACATTGTAGGCTCCAGGACAGGTCATAACCTCTGCAAGCAAATTTGGGACCTGGCCTTTCATACCTGGATGACCTCAGCTTTGAACCTACCCATCCATCCATTACTCCCCTGGCCAGAGAGCTGTTGGCCAATTATCTCTGAATAAGAATTGTATCAGATCTTAATTCTTAGTAACAGGGTCTGAAACAGACCCTGCATTGACTCTGTGGCAGGATTGAGAAAGGATAACATTGTTAAGAGTTGTGTTTGTGTACTAAATAATTTGAGTTCACATGCAGGCAAACATCTTTTTCTGTCAATATTTGGAAGTGTGAGAGGGGACACCTAGTCTTGCTTCTCCTGGGCTCCTTTCCTGTGGTGCCCTTCTCCCACAGTCTGTCCCACTACACAGTGACCCTCTGCCAGCCCCTTTGCTTCTGTACCATTCCAGAAGATCTCTAGAATGTTGCAGGAATGATTAGCAAAGACACTGACAATCTGCGTCCCTACCCTCTTCCTTACTCCTTGCTTTTATGCCCACTTGGGGGAAAAGCAGAAGGTGTTAGAAATCCAATTTCAGAAGATACATTGGAGGCTGGATGGAGGAAATGTACCTCACTCTTGCCTTTAGTAAGCAGACGAGCATCATGGTGGAAGGCTGGGGAGCATCTAGAAGTGAAAACTGCACCTTAAGAAGCCTTCGGTGAAGAGGAAATGTTACTGGTTTTTCTGATAGAGGCTCGGTTCTGTGGCAAAAGGACCCTTGCTCTGAGTCCATACTACTGCATAGTGAGCAGGGGGAGGAGGCAGCTGCTTTCTTGTGCCTGGATGGGGGCATATGTTACTTACGTCCCAGTGATGAGCACGACCGAAGTGGACAGAGGGATGGCAAACAGACCGCAGAAGCTGAGTGGAGAAGGGAAGCCAGGCCTGTGAGACACTGCCCGAATTCTGGGCCCCGCTGCGCCCAGTAAATATGTGTTGCCTGGAAGAATTCTTACACTTAATGTTGAACTTCATCATTTAGTAAGCAGTTCCACACACTGTGTCTCAAGTGGCCCTTCAAACCCCCTTTGAAGAAAATATGAACTTGGCTTCATTGTAGAGTTGGTAAGACTAAGACTGGTAGATGTGACTTGTAGTGCTAGAGCCCCGGCTCAAATGGGGGGCTACTTCCGACCTAAGTCGAAGTCTTCATCCCTCACAGGTGTCTTTTCTGTAGCTCCCTATGCCCTTGTTCTGACCATCCAGGCCCCCCAAATGCTGATCCTTAACTTTGATGTTCCCAGAAGGTAGAGTGGGAGGAAAGCATTTTGGTTCCCCTTTATGGTCCAGCTGGGCAATTTATACAACCAGTGCCTTTGGTCCCGGAAAGGTGTGTCATTCATTCACCCATCAGGAAATATTTATGAACTCTGAGCTACATGCCAGACTCTGTACCAGACAGCAGCCTGCGACCACAAGGGAAACCAGTAAGTCCCTAAGACCCTCCATTGCGTATCCCCTTTTCTCAAAATGGAATGGTAAATGAAGTTTTTTAAAGGCTTACTTTCCACTTTTACCACCACGTTGCCAAGCAAATCTTTCATGCTCTAAATATGCCTCCTGGGCTCCACCTCCTTTACCTCCCCTCCCATGTAGAATACATCCGACCCTGAAGATCTGGGCAGCTGGGCATAGGTGACCTCCACCAAGGGCAGGAATCTGACCATCCTTAGGGACTGCTGTGGAGCTCAGCACTCTGGCAGAGTGCTATGCAGAGCCATGGCACACTGGCCGTGTTCTCAAGGATGCGTTCTAAGCTCTGACACTAGAGTTTCCTGGAAGAGTTTATTTAAAGGTGACAGAGGTAATCCTTTGAAAAGATGTAGCACAGAATTAGGCACCAGTGAGTGCTCAGGAAATGCTGGTTTTGTTCTTTCGTGTGGTTTCAAGGTAAAATGCATGTTAAAAAAAAAAATAGTCAATACAATATTAGTGTCATTATCAAGCTGTAGACCAAATAAACTTTTAAGATACAAGAATGCTAAAATGTCTAAAAGAAAATCAGGATATAATAATCAAAATTCTTGTAGCATTTGCTTTGCTAAAAATTGAGTACCTGTCGTAGTTTCACAAAACAGGTGATTAGTTTCAAACGTGTTTTTTTGCATGCTGCTGCTGTCTTATTTACTTAAGGAGAGATTAAGTAAGTCTTAAAGCGGAGCATCAGGAAGCTCTATTATTTTTGTAATAGTCATTTTTAAAACCTCATTCTTTGCTCTAGGACCAAAGCAAAGAAGATCTGCTATTCTAGAAACCTACACGTGCACACCACCGTAGAAGAGAACAGTTACTTCTTTTAGAATTACACCGGTAGATAACAAGTAAAAAAAAGCATTTATAGATATATATAAATATATATATATATATATATAAATATATATATATATATATATATGAATAATTTCTTGATGCCTGAATGACTTCTGGCATGACAGTATGGTCTGATCATTTAAAATGTGATTTAAAGGTTTCTATCATTTTCTTTTCTCAATGACCTCTTTACTTTGAAAAAGGTAAAAAACAATCTGATCTGAAGAAGACACTTTAACAGACAAGTTAACCTGCTTCCCCACATTCACTCAGAGGACGTTATGGGATTCTGGTGATGAGGCTAAGAAACAGAAGATGGGTTCTGTGTTCTGCAGACTGAAGCTTATAAGCAGACAGGTGGGCACTCCTTCCACTGTTCCTACTTCGGTCATGCTGTTTCAGGCCACACATTCGGATTTTTTTTCTAAGTGGGTTCATATTTTTATGCATATCTTATCAGTGGGATTTCACAAGATGAAAGAAAATATTAAAAACCATTTTAAAAAAGAAATCCCATGACAGTGGAGACATCATGTATTGAATATTTTTTGTATCTAATCCAAAAATATATCTTTCTTGGGATGCTCTCTGTTTGATTTCGCTGAAGTCAAGGGGTATTTGGGGGAGATGAGAGAAGATAACACAATTGAACACCACCTTTTAATATTGTAATGAGTGGCAAGAAAAAGGACAATTCTCTAATAAGTTTTCAGAGCTATTCGGTAAACAAGAAATAATAAAATTGTATCCATTTTGATTTTTAAAATCAGTTTTTGTTTTCTAGATTTTGTCTACACGGATACCAGAAAATAGTTTGTTAATAAAATAAGACCCTCAGTACTTTTTAAAAAATTATTTCAATAACAAGTTTATTTGACTTTTTTGTTTGTTGATATCTTAAGTTGTCTCTGACTCACAGAACTAATTTGGTATCTCAGAAACACGACCGTGGATTATTAGCTAGTTATTTAAACATGTGTTTTAATGTTCTCATTGTTCTGTTCTTATGCTTTTCCTCAAACTGATCATAGTGTGCGATTGTTTTAAAGTACAAACTTTTAAAAATGCAATGCTGGAGATTAATTCTCATCCTTCATTTACAGATTTCTAGAATAGAGTTTGCTGTTAGAAAGAAATAGTGTTAGTTTATAGAAGTTTTCTTTTCATCGCTTCTTCCTCAGTTAAGCTTTAACTTTTCCTATTTAATCATGTAAAATGTAATTCTTAAGGTACAATTGATGAAAATATTTAACACTGTGTATCAGTTTCTGAATTCCTCCAGCAAATATCAACAACCAGCTTACACTATAGGTCTCTCTGTACCTCTAAGAGAATATATGTTCGGTTGCTGCACCATGTGAAATACTATAATTGGAACCTAGTCTACATTCAAATAAATAAATAATTAATGCTCTCTGCTGCTGTTAAACAAGCATCACATTTGCGGCATTGAAATTCTGATTTGTCGAGTATTGGGGGATGTAACTATATTAAACAATGTGTCTATGAGAGGGGGAAAATATTCTTTAGAAGGGGATCTTAATCAGTTTCATGCTGAGCAAAAGAAAATTGTAAACTATGCATTAAAAGAAGATTTACAGAAAGTTATTTTTGCTAGATCCACTGCATTCTAATTCATGGCTACCCTTTTGCTTTCAATGATAATATACGTAATCTTCCAGCCACATTCATGAGCAAAGTTTGATGTGGATTTACACTTGTGGAGCTACATTACAATGGGTAGATTTAAGGTATTATAAAATGAGTTTTTGGATTTGTTACAGAGGTATGGAGCCCCTCAGATACAGGCAGATAGGTTTTCCAACATATGGCAACCACCTTATTATAAAACAAAACAGTGTTAAATCAAAGTACCTGATTACGATTCGCGAGTGTCATGCAGCTCCGATAGCCAGGCTTATATTTAATACCTCAGAAACAATATCATTTATTTTTCTGTCTTCTCTTATCCCTAAGTTATTGGGTTTGTAGGCTTTGAAACCTTAAGCAAAAGGATAAAATACAAATTATAGAAAACATTGGAGTATGGAGAAATCAAATTACATTTTCCACAATCCTGAAAAAGATGGTTCACATTCCTCTTGTGCACTCTGGGCGAATCCCCATTACCAGAGAGCTTTCGAGGGGATAATTAGTAGTCTTTGGGGTACAAAGAGAGCATTCATATTGCACTAGGAATAGTCAACTGCACTAAAGGGTTAATTTCTGGGTTTGAAATAATAATTATCCAAGTGTAAAAAAATTATTGAGAAGATTCAAATAATCAAAAAAAGTTACCAGGCATTATTTACATACAATGCGTATCAGGAGAGGTCTAAAGAGGGTCTAATTTATTTCAGAACAGTAGGTGGGTTCTCATTGTTTTCTGTTCTCTCTTTAACTTGCAAATTCACTATGAAATTCATTGTGGAGTTTTGGAAGTTGTTCAGGACCTCAACATAAAGAAAAATATAATCACCATCAACAGTAGAAAGCAAATTCCTTTGCAACATCCGTTTCTAATAAATAAGACCTTGTGGAAACTGCAGGGAATGGCAAAAACCTGTTAGTGGGTAGATATATTCAGCTGAGTGTAATAACTAGTTAATTTATAACCAATCACAGTTAAAGTTCCATGGGCTTGTCTTGGGCTCTTGATTCTATACACGGCTCTCTTATTAACAAGGCTTTAATCCCGGTCCTGACAGACAAAAGCGTCAGACCCTAATGAACTGTCTGCTCCGTGTAGAAGGCTGGTGGTAATGTAGAATGTTAGTTACAATAATGATAATCTTTAGTATTTTTAGCTTGTCAGAACTTGCACAGCTAACAACAACCAGCCTTTTACTAAAACTCTACCTCATCAAACTAACTTAATTAGCAATTCAACTCCTTATTTTTGTTTTGGATTCCCCTCTGGCTACTAATTAAAGCTTAATCGAAACCGCTGAACTGAGGTTGTAAAGAATTCATTAATATTAAAATTAGCCCCAACAATTTTTTTTTGGGCTGGTGCAATTTGTATTTGTTACTGTCAGGGGTTTGAAACTCAGTTGAATTGTTAAAAAAGCCATACCAGAAATTCTCAGTCTGCCATGCGTATGAGCTGAGCACATCTGACGAATGCCAATAGTTCTACAAACAGATCATTTCTGACCGTACAAAGTCAGTCTACTCGGGCCACTTAAAAATATATGTAGCCAAAATATAACTTAGGATATTTTTCTGAGGTCATTCACATGGCTTTAGCCTCCTAAGTGGTTTCATATTTTGGATAAAAGAAAGGAGAAAGGGCTCTGGAAAAAATTTCAAGGATTGATTTTTATGTATTATCTTGACAAGATTAATATGTTTGAAAAACGAACAGATTCAGCTCTTCACTTTGATTTTTCCACTTTTTGCAACATCAAAGATTACTCGAACAGCAGTACTGGTCATTCTGAAAAGTAAAATCAAATGAGCACCAAACCCAACTGTTACGTATAGGACACTTTACAAAAACAAAAATAAAAAAAGTAAAAAAAAAAAAAAAAAACCAACTGAAACCTGATCTTTTGTCAAGAATGTTTGAAAAGGAAATGTAATACATTTTTTTCTCTAATAAAATGATTATGTCGGTGTATGTCTTCAGTTCTTTTCCAGATTTCTTTTGATGGCTTGAATAGTAAATTTAAAACTGTTAGGTGTTTATTTATTTATTTACTTTTAGCTCACATTAAAAAAAATCATTTATTCAATATTCGGATATCTGTAACTATTCTCAGTTTCAATGAGACTACATTTTGTTTTCTAGTTTGTGATACGGAAAGGCAAATTGGAAGGCTTCTCTTCTTGGTAACAGGCAATGATTTTCATAAATCAAATCCTCTTTTCATTTTAATTTTTGATATTTTAATAATTTTGTGAAAAGCATGTATATTTATTTTACCCTTTAGGAAAATTCCAAGTGTGTAGGAAACAAACCTGTTGGCAGTAAAATATACAGCAACTAATACTGTTTAGCATATCTTATTAAACCTGAACATTAAAATACCCTTCTAAAATGCAAAACTTTATCAAAATATACAAGAAAATTATACTTACATCTAGGTTTCATTTAGACAACATTTGTGACAAAATAATCATGCGCACATTTAAAAATAAATGTATGTCCTTTTTAAGCCCCCTGGATTGAATCAACAATGGCATATAAGGCACACAATTTTAAATCTTGGTGACAATTTCCATGAAGTTATTCAAATACATTTTGACTTCTGACAAGAGGGTGTAATTTATAAAACAGAACGTGCCTATCGGTGGAACCCAAATTAGCATAATGAGGATACTTTCATTTCTGCAAGCGCAGTTTTTGACATCCTGATGTGGAGCTCTTAGAAGGAACCAGTAAAAAAAAGGTCAATACGCATAAGTAGAAAATTATGAAAAAAAATATAAAACTTGGAAACTTTATCTGATTCGAGTATACACAAAAATATTTTCAAAAAAATCCTGCTTCCTCACACTGATAAAAAATGTTTCTTAGATGCAGAAAAGTCGAACACAGCCTTCAGCTGCTGTCATCCCTGTAAAGTAAGGGAGGTGTTTTGAGGTTATCATTGTATGCCAAGAAAGGTTGTTTGACATTAATGTTATGCGATTTTTTTTATCAGTGTTTTGAGTTAATTTCCTATTGTGTTTCATATAAACACACTGCAAGCGTAAGTATAACCTTTTAAAAATTGTTTTATAAATTTCTGTTTCCAGCGGAAGGAGGTGGGTTGTTAACTGAGTGATTTGGGCTATTTGAGAAACATACAGCAAATTGTTAAGGAAAATAGATGCTTTTTTACTTGAAGCAATATCGAACTGTATTAAGCGGCAGAAATACTGCTTATACCATTAGTTTCAGACTTGACTTGCAAAAAAAATGAAAGAAGCCACAAGTTCTCTGTATAATATTTGAAAAAAAGACGGAGCAGTTAAGCAAGTAAAATCAGCAACTGTATTTGAAGCTTAAGTTACAAATAGCACTTGCTTCAAACTTGGAACACAAGAAAATAATGATATTTTCCCAAACACATCCTTAAAATATTACTGATAGTTTTTGGATGCATTTTCCTTTGTTGCCCTTAAGTAAGCTATTAAATCACGGACGTCTATATAGTCATACGAATGCTCTCATCATTTTATACCAAGCCAGATTGGTAAATGCTACTTTGCCACTGAAATATTTCCAAAGGGTAACTGCCTGAAACCTTCTCCTAAAAGGATACAGAGGAATATGTATTTATCCAAGGAAATAATGTATTATATTTCAGAAATACAGTGACATCACTTTGTCAGGAATGTGACAGTTAAGTAAGACTATGGTACAAAAATGATACGATTCCAAAGTAGAATACTGACAGTGGCTGAGAGATTATGACATTTTAACTTTGCTGTTTTAACTAGACTTCTATCTATAGCTTTCTTAGTGAGCCGACATTTCTTTTATTTATTTATGATCTTAAGTGAAAGCGAGGGTGTTGGCTCCTGCACGATTAAGCACATCATTATTACAATTATACAAAACCTGTATGTTACACATAGATCCCAAGTTAATATTTCAATTTTTTCCTCTGTATCATCCTTGTTTGTCAGTACTTGACACTTTCTCTTTTTATTATATAGGTTGGAACCACTATTATACTTTTAATATAACAAAGATACAACAAACAGATACATCATTTTAGTTTTAAATGTAGCATTGATCTTAACTAGCAGTGAGTCTTGTTACAGTGTTTTAGGATATCACAGAATAATAATAGGCAAAGGAAGCTATACCTAGCATTGATTTAAAGGTTCGTTTTCTTCTCTTCTGCTATCCCTCCTTTCACTATATATGCTTAATCCAGAAAGTGATATTATTTCTCAAATATTAGTAATAAAAGAAAGAGATGTCACAATTAATTTATATATATACATATATACATATATATGTATACATATATATACATATATGTACATATATACACATATATATGTATGTGTATATAAATATATGTGTATGTCTATATATATGGCACAGATGCCACTTAATATTTATTTCTATAAATGGAAGGGATGGTAAAGGGAATTCTGTCATTGTGAAAAATCCGTTTCTATGAAATTAATAATTGTTATGTGTAAAATAATGACTTGTCATAAGTAATATATAAAATGGTTTTTTGAACACCTCACTGTGATTTGGCAGTTAAGTAATACCATGAGAAGAAAAACTTGGTTTGTGTATATCAAATACCCAAATACCACTATTCTTTTTGTATCCTATTTTTTTCCTGTGTGAGGACAGAAGGGAAGAATAGGGTGAATAGGGTGGGGTGGGGTAAGGGAGGGCAGGAGGACATCTGGGAGACACAAAGGACTTGAACTGGCCTCAGGGTCTGCCATCAAATGCATGGTGACTCAGCACTCGCCCCTTGAATGAGTTCATCGGAGCTTATCTTTCCTGTTGTCCCCTGGGTCAGACCTGTGATGTGACTACTTTAAAGGACATTTTTTAGAAAGACTCCTTTCACTATGTCCTACCAATTACAGTGTTGGAAAGTTAACAACAGAAGGCATTCTGGAAGGGGGGAAAGTGGACTGGTGGTTGCCAAAGCCTCAGGGAGGGAGAGGATGGAGTTAGGGCTTACAGGGGTAGAGTTTCAATTTGATAAAATGAAAAAAATTCTGGAGATGGATGGTAACGATGTTGTCCATAAGAATGGGCTTCATGTGCCTGAGTTACACACTTAAAAATGGTTAAGATGATTAATTTTATGTTTTGTAGATTTTGCCACCACTAAAAATTAGATATAACAGGAAGAGGAGCTTTATTAGAAAGCCAAGCAACTTACATATTGTGAGTAAGAAATGAATGAGCAATAAAATTTCCAGCAGCTGTGGCAGGAGGATGGTCCTATGTATGGGTTTTAGGAACGGGATCGTGGTCTCTGCTCTGGGAGACCAGGGACTGCACACCAAGCTGGACCTGGAGTCTGCAGTCCCAGAGAAGCCCTGTTACCCACCAAGACAAGGGGTGGATGGTGTGGGACAGAGTCCCCCAGGCGGAGAAGTGCCACTGCCTCCAGCTAACTGACAGCGGGCCATTCACAGATAAGGTTTTAAAAATAATAGCCAGGATTGCTCAGATCTGAAAGCCAGTTAAAAATCAGGGCCCTTAGCTATGACAGGAACGAGTTAAAGAAACTTTAAGCTTTGGATTGTGAGCAAAGGCTATCAGTGGGAACGAAAATTGTCTTTAAAGCTTCTCCTTTTAAGGGCAGATCATTCTTTCAATATAGAATGCAAAGAATAAGATAGTGGGCTGGTGGGCCTCTGGGCAGGGAATGAAACAGATGAGTAAGACAGACCAGGGTAGTTAGTGGCTAGAGGTTTAAGTTTAACCTGCAACTGTGTTACCATTCTGACAACTGCAAAATCGCCTTGGATGCAACCTGTGGTTTATATGATAAAATGCTTGCTTAAGTTACCTAGTTAGTAAATCGCATATCATCCTTATTTCCCTACTGTATATAAAATTGGATTATGGAGTTCTGCAAAGCCTGAATAAAGATCCTTGTCAGATTCATTAATAATAAGTATCTAAACATTGTCAGATCAGAATAGCATATCCTAGGTGGGTAAAATGTGTGCCTTTCTGATGAGTTTCATAGGACTTAGTCCTTTCTTGACTTTATGCACATTCCAGAAACATGTGAGAAAATCCAATGATTTGTTGTCAAAGACTAGGAGTAAATGAATTATAGCCAGGATGCCTAACAATTAGGAGTTAACGTAACTGTGTAATTAAGATCAATTCTACAATTTTTGAAATGATTTGCAATGGCTCTGTAAATGAACATTGCAACACATGTGTTTTTCCCTTGTGATTGTAAAACACACGTGAAAGTGTTAAAGCTGAGCCCCACAGCGCCCTGCACTCTTTAGTCATGGATATACAGATCATGTATGATCATGTCCAGATCATTCATTGGTCTATTAGCTGAATAGACAAGATCTATTCCTTGTAACCAGAATACTTAACTGCATTTTGGGTTTAAAATTCATTCTTCTAGTGAACCTATGAAGCCTTGTTTTATTACAGACTACTATTTCCTTCCCATTTCTTTCCATTGTGCATTTAAATATATACTCTTCGCTTACTTTTTACAAGCTTTTATCTTTAAGCTATCTCTACACCCAACGTGGGGCTCAAACTCACAACCCTGAGATCAAGAGTCATGAGCTCTTCTGACTGAGCCAGCCAGGGGCCCCTTACTCTTTGCTCTTAAAAAGCAAAAACTTTTGAGTGATTTTTGACACCTTAAAGGCTTTTGATGTGTATCAAAAAACTCGATTTCCTTTATGGAAATTTGTGGAATACTTAAATTAAGGTTATTAATCCTTTCCCTAAAACACAAAGTATTACAATAACATCACAAAGAAAATGATATTTTTCTCATTGGACTTAAGGAAGATATGAATTTCATACTTAGTTTAATAAGAAGTGTACAGGAGTGCACCAATTACATTAAATTAAATATTATTTTGGTGATTTTGCTGTTTATCTTTAAATTGACAACGAATGAGCAGCTTCCTTTTCTCTGGATCACATAGAGTGATGGATAAAAATTCCAAAGAGTTTAAAGAGTTTAACAAAATTCTAAAGATTTAGTCAGAAATAATTTTAAATTTTAAGTAATCAAATAATTTCAAATAAGTTTTTATTAAAAATAAAAAAGTTTATTTTTAAATATATAAAGAAATATACCACCAGTCACATCATTTTCCCCATTAAACTTAGTTTGGAACATACAAAGCAGATCAACCAAATTTTGGTAAAGATTGATGATTTAAAATCCTGATCATAATGATGCCCATTGCAAAATGTCTCGGTACCTGTCAGAATTCATAAATAAAGTTTATTAAAGAAGTCTTGAATTAATTCCACTGATTGGTTTATGTTTGATTCTTCAGCGACGGCTAATTATTCTCAGCATATGATTGGTTGTGAAATGTAGCCAGCATCTCTTAGTCTTTTTACTTATGCTTTACTCATAGAACAAATGTTGGGCGTTTCTCAGATGATATCAGATGACTTAAGCTTTGTTTTAAACCTGGCTTTTTAAATTGTTTTAGGTATATTCACAATGTTCTATTACAATAAACACATGCATAAGACAAACAACATTGACATTGCCTGAAGCCAAGGAAATTATTATGTAGCTCTCCTTTCCCCTAGAAAACTGAAGGATACACACAGAACTCTAACGATGGTGGATCCAAAATATATTTTTAAATCCAATCACTAGAGGAAATCTGTCGAAAGCAGATGAACTTGCTGTCAACCTAGCACACTGTTTCAGCACAACAATTATGATACACTGGTAAAGCTCTTATGTAACCTCATTTGGAATGTTCTCCACAACTGTTATTAGGACATAGACAATTTTAACCCAAATCCAACTTCGTCCACATCATGCAGGAATCCAATTATTTGAAGCATTTAGGTTGAAGGAGACTTTTCAGTGACAGATTTGACTCTACTGATGTGGGCTTTTAAATATCATAATGACAACCAAAATAAAAGAGTAAGAGGGGGAAAAGATAGATAGGGATAGAGACAGAAACAGAGATGGGGGTTGGGGAGGAGAGAGACTGAGAGCTCTCCCCTAAGAAGAGCATCCATTAATCCCTTTAAGTGTGGGTCCTGCATGAATCAGGGGCTGAAGATGCAGTGGGAAGAGTGACAGGGGCACAAGGGTGAGAAACCATCAGTCCCATCAGGCGCTGCGGCCGTACTCCGGAGCCCCATTGCCTTCTTTCCAGATCTTATTTCTCACCATAGCGCTTCATGAGAAAGCTCTGCTTAAGCTCTTTCAAAATGCAGAGTTGCCAGGGGTGGTAATGTAGCTCAGGAGGTCAACATCCCCACGAGAAAGCAGGAAAAGTGGAAAATGGACTTTGGTTTACAAGCTTTTATGATACGATTCATTCATTATGTGTCAGTCACTTCAACATCACTATCACCAAAAAGTTTCTTGGTGGCTACAGTTGTATGATTAGGAAAGCGTGTGGCCGAGAGTGTTGAACGAGAGCTACATGGTACGTGTTGGAGAGGGAATGAGCAAAGAAAGCGATAGTGAACTTTCACAACCTCTGTTAATATTCATCTCACACATGGGCACAGCATGTGCCGACCGGCACACCTGGGCTGGAGAGCAGGCTGCCTGAATTTCTTGGGGACCCTAATATAATTATAAACAGACAAGTGGAGAGATGCCCCAGGTCAGCCAGCAGGGCAAAAGGGGAGAGGAAAGTGCCAAATTCTCAAAGTTTCCCAGAGAATAATAATATCCACAACTTTCCTAGCACCTTTCATCTGAAAAAGAACCAGAAACAGATCTGTCATCAAGGAAAGAAGGCTCTTGACAGGCTCCATACTCCCTCATTGCTCTGATTTCCATTCACCCACGTCGCATCTTCTCTTGAGCAGATAAGAGAAGTCTCTCATTATTCCCCAGAAGTCCTTGTCATTCCATGTAAGGTCGTGCGCAGTGAGGCAGATAGAAAGGAAATCAAATCATTGGATATTGGAATTTCCTTAAGAGTGCTATTTTGGTGGGACTCCAGTTTGCCCACAAGGTAGGACGCCCCTGTTTTTATCCTTCATTCACTCGCTTGTGGAGACTGTCCACCAGTCAGACTGGATGTGTTGCTTAGATGCCCAATGTGAGGTTTGGGGTCCCAATTCTGGAGTGAAAGAAGATTCTGGAGAAAGATTCCAGAGAAAGACTCCTTTACCTCAGGATCTCTTTATCTACTTTTGCATAACCCTACCATGTTGCCCTTTTCCTGCCCAGATCACAAAGATGCTGTCCTTTGAACATTTGTCATAGGGAGGTTACTTTCTACGATAGTATTTCGTATTATTGTTGGTATCTCAATGTGTGTCCCTCTTTTCTATTTCTATAGATTCTCTCTCTGTCTTCTGCACTTAGATGGTGTCAGCATGTGATTCCCCCTCCAGTGTTTCCAACTCTCACATGGCTGTGCATTCTTTGTGGAACTTAGTTCCATCTGGGAGTAAAAAAGGATGAATGTTTTAAGTTAATCTTTGAAAACAGGCACAAAGGAATTGTGCTCACTCTGATTCACCTAGAATTAAAGGCAAACAAGTTTTTCGTAAGTAGACTTAGGAGTGGACAATTACCTACACACAAATAAATAGAGGTGGGTAGGTAATATTGTCTTTAGTTTTCAAGTTTTGAATTCGAAAGCCAAGCATGAGAGAAGGCCAGGGTACCAGTATGATTTCTTTTGGCTATGAGTTTTAGAATACCCAACAAACGGTGGCTTTAAAAAGGTCACTTATTATTACTTAGTAAGAGATACTGGGTTGGGAGTCCCAGCATTGTGGAAGCAGTTCACGAGCCTGAAGGCTCCAGATTCTTCCCAGGCATCTTCTGTGGCTACTTCCCCAGCTTTTTTTCTTTCCTTTTATTTTCCTTTTTTTCTGGAAACTTCCTTCCTCATTTTGAAAGGATTAAAGCCACAACTTTAGGTATCACATCCTTGTCCTAGAGGAGATAGGGGCAGGGTGTTGACCCTCAGAGACAAGATGTTTCTTTCTCCTTTTATCAAAAATGAAAAATCTTTCTCACAGTTCCTCCAGCAGACAGTTGCCTCTGACCTTAATGGCCAGACCTGAGCCATATGGCTCCTATCAACTGCTGTGAGGTAATTTTCTGGCTTTTAGTCTCTCGGATGGAACTTACCCTTCTTCTTGTGATGATGTGAGAGGACAAAATGCCCACATGAAGGGATGCTGTGAGGGGATAACGTGGGCTCTGTGACGTAGTATTAGGCTCCTAGTGATCTGGCCATGCGTCCGAAGGAGCTTCATTTGCTTCCAGACCAAGGTTAATAGCAGGTAACTGAAACCAGAGAAAGTAAATCCTCCCATAAGGAAGGGGGAGGCTACCGTAATCTAATTAATAAACAGGCTACTTACTTTCTTAGATTTACTAACGGACATTTATGTACCAGATTTGCCCACAACTGCATTTGTTCTCAGTAAAATAACATCTATTAAAACATTATAGATAATCTAGATAAGCATTTTCCTCATACTCCAGGAAAAATTGGTCTGTGATTGGAAATAAAAGAGAGCAAAATCTACGTTTGAATAAATGACTTCCTTTTTCACTTAACCTGTGGGGCAAAGAATGGGTGGTTGCTTTCTTAGAGAACGAAATCATTAAAGAGTCCTATTGCAAGAGACTGGTCACAGCAACCAGCAGCAGTGATCAATGAGTCACCCGCCACCACCAAGAAATTGTTGTGCTTTGGCATTTTACTCAACTAAACCACGTCAGTCAGCATGGTGGGAGCTGGGGACATGCGGTACCAGGAGGGACCCAAATCTGAGGAAGCTAATTCCACTCATGTGAGTCCCTCTTTGTAATCCATTCAGTATTTGAGTTTAGTGTCAACAATTTGAACTTAAGGACTCAGAATTCCAGTTCTGAGACCATATGAGGCACTTCGAGGTAACACTCAGTTCTCACAGATTCTTCTGGAGAATGTGAGTGCGACGGGTGAATGCTTGCTGGCCCTTCAGACCTAAGCTTTCTCTTTTCTTCTGTCCTGGGGGCTGCCAGCTCACTTAATCTCTGGTATGATCATATTCATTTCTCCACTTACAGAAGTGAAGCGCTCATGTTTTTCCTTCATTGTGGATAGTTGGAAAGGCTATTTTCATCCCCAGTAGCTGTTTGGAATTTTATTTCTCTCACAGCACTAACCCAGGGTATACCCATCCTTCCTGACATCCTTAATTCTGTGCTTCTGAAGTGACCTAGAGCAAGCAATGACTCATCACCTGCTTGTTCTCGTTTCCAGTGCCATAATGATTGATCCCAACCCACCACTGATCCCTGCAGAAATTCAAATGGCTGGTGATTAGAGTTCCTAAGCCCATTTAACAGATGGGGAATTGGAGCACACTGGGGTGAAGTCAACTCAAATGCCAGAAGCAGGATTTGCACACACACTCACCGTCCAAGCCCGGAGCCCTGACTCTCAACCATTCTCTGTGGCTCCAATATGGGGCCAGATATAGAAGGAGCTCCCAGCAATGGAGGACAAGCTTCACTCCACAAGGACACACTCCCTGCCTCTGCACCTATGGCTCTCCCAGACCTTTCTTCCATGCCACTCACCTTTGTCTCTCTGGACCATCTGTGAAGTGAGCAAGCTGATGTCATGGGAAAGTCCTGGCCAGGACCTGTCACCAGGAGCTCAGCTTCAGCCGCTCCTTGAGTCCCTTGGGAGAGAACCTTCTATCTCTGGGCTCTGTTTCCTAACTTCTACCTGAGAGGTTAAAGCACAAACACCAACAGCATCCCTCACCTGCCTCCTCCTAGCACAGTCAGGTTGAAATGCCCCTTCTTCGGGGAGGTGAACAGAAACCAAATGGAGTTTCTTTCCTTCTAGATTTCCTTGGGTTTTAATTTGAAGAAAAAGAGAGAGAACTGCAGGGGACCAAGCCATCTTTCCAGGGATTCATCAGCAGCCCTCGCCTCCCGCGGCTGTTCTGATTAATGGCTGCGCCTCCCGCGGAGTCCCCGTAATAGGTGTCAGGAAGGTGTTTACTCAAAGTTTTACACCCAATTGTCGTGAAGGTCAAAACAATAGGGCGTCTCCCATGCAGGTTAAACATCTTTTTATGAGTACATACTCTATTAGAGAAGTCTCTGTGTTTTCAGCGGCTAAACTCAGTGGGTTCTTTCTTCCAGGCTAACTCAGCAGGTCTCTGGTGGGGAACGGGGCCCCAGCACATCAGCAACATTGACCCTGAACTGGGCCTTGGGCCTTGAAAGTTAACCAGTGAGCTACCCACACTCTCTTCAGCTTTGGTGCATGTGTCCAGTCTGCTTTAAAACTTGGAACCATTTTATAAACCCAAACAAGAACTATCAAAATTTACTTCCCAAGGAAGAACAACTCATGAGAACAGAGATGGAATAATTCCTTCAAATTAAAATGTCTCCTTTTGTCACATTAAACAATGACCTTGGACCTCCCTCCCTTATTATCATCCACCGATTTTCTCTCCCCAGCTTCTCCACCTCCTGCACAAACAGGCCCTAAGAAACAGAGAGCAAAATGCCACAAATTGGAGAGACTCTCTCCCATCTGCTGCCCACAGGTGTGTGTCGAGGGGGGATTTTTGACCCTCTTTCTGAGGAAGAGGAAACCAAAGGTCAAAGTGAATTTCCTAAATGTCAGATGCTTTCAAAGCACTGCCTTATGTTCGTTCAAACCATGACTGCAGCCGTCTTCGGCTCGGGTTCTTCCTGTTACACATGGGGTGGTTTCTGTAGGGCCCACAGTGCGAGGCTGGACCACGGCCAAGAGCGGAAGAGCCGGCTGGTGTGCACCAAGAGCCCTCCTAAAAGCAGGGACTCCTATGGTTTCCAACGGGTTGATTTCAATCTTCTTAAAACTTCCTTGGATATAAAAGCACATTTCTCTTTCAATGAGTCCCCACACCACCCTCCACCTGTGTGAATGGCCATGTCTACTCCAAGTAGGGAGTCGACTACAGTGCTTTTTGGAACTATTATACCTACTGCATTTGACTTGAGATAATAATAAGGCACTTGTCCAGGAAGAAATGAATTCTGCAAGTATTTATTGAGATTTTATCATCTACTGAAATCTTGGGGATTAAGAAAGATGGATGATATGCAATGAAAAAGAAGGAGAAGGAGGTGGACTAGGAAATGGAGCTGTGGGTGGTGGTTGGATATTGACTGGTGGTTGGATATTGATGAGAGAGAAGAGAAGGACCCTGTCAGGGTGATAAGCCCCTCACCCGTGTATAACCCCATGACCTTGACCTAGCTTTTACCACCTTTCTCATACTTGGAAGTAGATACTGGCATCTAAGGCAGTGTAACTCTTACTATAAGCCATGCTGGCCAGGATTTACTACCTTGCACAGAGCTAGACTTGTTTTGCTGGATGACCTGTAGGCTCAACTTGTGAAATGACATTGACAGGCCTAGGATGGGATCAGGCAAGAAGTTAAGTGTTGTAAACAAATAAGCGTGATTTCCAGTTCTTGGAGATCAATGGCACGTGAGTGGAACATGGGTATCGGGCCAGGCCAGGTGAGTGAGTGGGGAGGTGGATGACAGGCCATGATGAAAGTCCTGTGGAGGAAGAATTTGCGGACCTCCGTCAAGAGACTGAGTATACAAATGAAGAATGGCCAGACCATAGACAGAAATAGAACTCTAACTCACCACCTACAAAAACCAGCCCAGGAAAACAACCGTGATCTCTAGCAACATCTCAAAAAGCAAAACGGTAACCCGAGTGATCATCAGCCTAGAAAGGCCCAGACGTGATTGATAATTGACAACTTACCTAATTTGAGTCTCCATTTCCAACTTGGGACCAATAAGAGAGAGCCAAATGGGAACTCCTATGCAATCACATAGGCCACCCCACAACTCGTTAGCTTGCTTCAAGAGGCCCCAGGCCAACAGCTTTCAATCAGGACATACAGAAAACACCTGGGGCCTTCTCTTTTTCTCCCCATTAATCTCCCCCCATCCTCTGCCTGTCTTTGAGTCTTTGCCAAAATGCAAGCCATGGTGGCCGACTCCCTTGCTGGAGCCAGCTCTGTGCAAATAGCCTTTGCTGGGTCTCATTTGATTGGTCTTTGTTTATGTCCACACTGTAAGCGGTTTTACGTTGTTGGGACAAAAGGAGGGGGCAGGAGGAGGGTGAGGGGTAGTTGCTGAGGCCTAGCGGTTGCTGAGGATGGAGGTGTCACCACCTGACCCAGGACATGAGAAGGACAAAAGCAGGGCTTTGCGGGAAACGACACAGAGAAGTGTTCAGCGGGGAATTTCTTGGATTTCTGGCCTTGTTTGTTTCGGTAGGCATGAAACCTATAAAGAAAGGTCCTGTGTTTTTAAGGTTAAAAACATTTAAGGGATTTTTATGACGTATGGGGCTCTGAGGTAAGGACCCTACATACTTTTATCACATTGAATCCTCGAAACAAAAACATTAAGTGGAGATAATCTTTCCCAGGTTCAAGAGGACAAGAAAGCCCAGAAAAGCAAAAGATAACAAGATCACAGAGCTGGTCAGAGTGACGATTCAAACTCAGGTCAGGCTGAGACTCACACCTGTGCTTTCATTCCTCCAGCATCCTGGGTGTTTTGCCAACCATGTAACCACGTGCTTCTGGAAAACGGACTTGAAGAAAGGAGCTTCAGAGTTAGAAAGTGAATTTGGAAATGACTTCTGCATCCTTAACATGAGCTATCGTTCTATATCCTAGTCCATGGATCGTGTGTGATATGCTTTAGAGGTAAATTGACATTTGTGTGGCTAATGACCTTTTTTTCACAATGACACGAAAGGTCAGATTCCATGGTATATGGCGTTGGGTTGGTATGGGAAAACTTAGTCAGCATTCTTCCTCTGCCATTCTGAGCTTATAAAATTAGGTAATCTAGTCAAACCTTTATGACCATAGATCTCTGTTTTTTCCATTATACTCAAACTTGAATGTAAGGACTGTCTTTTCTCTCTGGAAATGAAGATGTGAGGTTCAAATGACATCATGGATATGAGCGAACCTTGTCAATAGCGAACTGCAGTATACATGAAAAATACACTCAAAATGATTACTATAACTAGAAATATGTCTTGATTTTGGATGATTATAAAAGAGACATCAGCTTTCAAGAGAGTCTTTTTCAAGTGCCTGCCGCCCATTCATCCTATCTGCAAACAGGCACAAGTGTCCCACATGTAATAAGACGCTACGCGGATCACTTGTTTCACAAATAGGATGTGGAAACTGCCAGAAGACCCGAGTACCAGCCTGGCCCCCACACGTTCGACAGTTTTGACTTTCAGCACTTGATCTCTTGGAGCTTTAAGCAGACAGGATCATCTCTGTCCAGCCGACTTGTGAGTTTCCCTTGGAATAATGTGTGGGGAAGAGCTCTACTGACTGTAAATGCTCACAGAAATGCAAAGTATTATGTTGCTGCATTTGAAAAGTGCTATTTACGTGCCACTTACTGTTATTGTGGTTATTATTATAGTTGAAGAGTAGAATGTATTTCAGCCACCAATGATAGAGGTAGCGAATTTTCCACTGCCACACAAACTCCCTAGGTGTCTCATTCCCACAGGTAGACTCCAATCCATGTGGGGTCCTATATTGATATAATTAACCTTTGACATATGGTGGGTGTTGCTTTTAATTCTGGATATATAACAGAATTATTTCACTGTATTTACTCCTCTAAAAAAGACCTACTTTATTTCTAAATAAAATAGAATTAGGGAATATGCTCTCAGGCTGACCATACTTACCATTTTCCACAGACACATTATGTATGACTGAATAACTTCCCATGTGCCAGCATTAGCTAGGGCCTAGTGGGTAGAAAGCTTTTATTTTGAAAAAAAAAAAAAAAAAAAAAAAGTTAATATTTAAGATAGGGAAGGGAAATAAAGAGTAAATGCTCCTTTGGCTCACCTATAAAATCAACCAATTTAATTTTCAACCGTAAGAATTTTATCTATTTTATACATCATCTGGTGTTCATGTTTCACCTCAGGGTATCACCTTTACAATATTTCCTGATGATTCTCAAAATAAGTGTTTTAATCTCTGGGAAGCTTCATTCGATAATTTATAGAAATGTCAAGTAACCAAGTTATGTGAACTGTACATTGGGGTACATGTTGTCCTTACGTTCTAAAAATCTTAGCAAGAATTTTAATTCATTGATCATTCTACCACGAATGGTTCTCTAGGGACCACGGTTTTCCAGAGACTTCTAAGGACCCCGTGGCTGCAAGTGACAGGAAATTCACCCATCATGGCATCTTTCTGCCCCAAAGCATCCTTACCACAAAAGCACCCCAGGTGGCTGGGTCTTGGCCCTGTTAGCTCCTCAGTTTTATATTATATTATTTCAGACCCTGGGGAAGAGACTTTAATTATGGTTTCTCTGGTTCCATGTCCATAAATTCGAGGTCAAGTTCTCATTGGCTTAGTTTACTTAATTGCCCACCCTTGGATCGATCGACTGGGACCAGAGAGCGAGGCCAATAAATAATAAGATAACCCTTTTAATTGAACTGTGAGACTAGGTGGTGGGGAGAGGGGTCATTCCTACAAAGGCCTGATGGGAAAGGTCACGGTCAGTTGACCTTTGCAATCATCATCTTTCACACAGTAACCTGGACAGAATCTAAGTTCATGAAATGATTAGAATTTATTTCATTAGGAAAGTTCTCCAATTATCTAACACATGAAGTTATGGAAAGTTCTGTAGCAGAATAATACTACCACGCTAGTTAGAGCCTGAATGTGAGTACGATCTCATTTAATTTTGACAATAGCCCTGTTATCTTCATTTCACAGTGGAAGAAACTGGAGCTCAGAGACACATCAGCAGCTAGTTTATCCTAGGGCCAGGACCAAAGCCACAAACTGTTCAGGAGTCAAGCCTGTGGCATATTCCCCATTAATTTTTTTTTTTAAATTCCTTTCCAGAACATTTGTGCTAAATTCTGTTCCATCTTTTTTAATCATTTCAATATCTCAAGATTTCATTTCAGGGTTACACTAACTTACTTGTCCAGTCCCAGACTACCATTAGAAACAGATGAAATTTGCTTTGCTCTTTCCAGAACTGCTTTCTGGAGACATTTCTCCATTTTCATATCTTCTGTTGTGTTCAGATTTTTGGACAAATGATAACCATCTGGCATATTTATCCTGAGATGTGAGATTCTTAGCACATGAGTCTTCTTAAAGTAGCTACACTGCAGAATGTCATTCAATGATTATACATACATAGCAAAAGAGCTAACATATTATGGTTACTTTTTCTTTAAGGCAACCAAATATACCTTATTTTTCCCATAGAAGTCTGATAGTAATGGGGAGGAATTATTCAAAGGCAAGGCTTTGTTGAAAGTTTTTTGATTTATATGTCTAATAAACATTTCTAACTTTTTGATTTATCATACACATATAGAAAAGGTATGGCATTTATAATTTTGGTAAAGAAAAGAATAGTTTCTGGTACAGTTTAAGTTTCATCAACTATTACTTTAAGATGAAATCAACACATTCACTGAACTCACAAAAGTAAAGAACACAGCACGTCACTCAGAGAAAGCAACTCTCCAAAAGATAAAGTTTGTAAATGTGTTTTAGGGTTAAAAGAAAAGCTTACAATAGGTATGACCATGCTTACCGTTGGGGCTGTGATAGACTTTGTGCATCAGAAGGGAAGGTATTTTGGGGTGAGGGAATGGATGCTCCAAGAAAAGAACTGTATCTTCTCTTCTGCTAGAAAGTGAAGCTTCTCAGTGTTTCTGCTTGACCATGGCTCTGCCTAATGCAGCCAAATAGAGGCGACACCACTGGCCTTGGGCATAGAAGGCCTACCGAAATTTCTGTTTGTTTGTAAGTTCTGTCACCTGAACATGGAACACTGTAATCGTAAATAACCGTTCTATCATTTTTCCTTCCAGAGTCTCAAACAAGCTCTTCACTTCAATCTGTAAGTTAAATTTTGCTGTAGTTTCACTTAAACCATGTCTACATGGGTCAGTTTCCCACATCCACCTGCCACCGGCTCAGGTCCCAGGCAGTGTGATGGAAGGGAAGGGACTGAAGCTTGGACTCCAGCTAGACCTTTGCCCCAGCCTTGAATTCACACTTTACTTGCCCTGTGATGTTGTGCAAGTTACTGGATTCTTCTCAGGCTTGGCTTCATCTACAAAGTGGTGATAGTAACACTTATCTGACAAGGTTAAATTTTGGCATACAAGAGATTAACAAAGAAAAGTTTTGTTAGAAGGATAAAAGAGCGTGAGTAAATTACCTAGCTTTGTGTTTAGCAGCTCACAGATGCCTTTGACATTCATTCAATCTTTTGTCAATTTAGGAAATATATCGTAGAGTGACGATACTGGGTGTCAAGCAATGTTCTGGGCCCTGTGATCTAACAGCGAAAGAACGGGTGCAGTACCTGTCTTTGTGGAACCCATATTTCATCAGAAGATTGTGTGATCAAATTCCAGGAAATATATACCTGGGATTTGAAGAAGGAAAATGCCGGTGTGCTAAGTAGTACAAGTATCACTTTGGCCAAATGTGGGCAACACAGAGCAACCCTTAGGCTCAAATCCAAGGAATGAGAGCATGGGGACTGGGAAAGCAGGAGAGAAATATTCTGGGCAGAGGAAATAGCCAGTGGAAAGGCCCGAGACAGGAGAATGAGTTTAGGAACTGAGAATTATATGACTGAGGGGTAAGGAGAATGCGGATCAAAACCTGGGCTTGTAGACCTAGCTGAGGGCTTGGTCCACCGGCCTGTGACTAAAGGGACAAGACGACAGCATTTCTGCCAGGTATGGTGGATCTGATTGGCACTGGCAGAACAGTCTGGGGGAATACAGCTTCTTGGAGAGGCCACTCTAGCCTAGTGGAGCCATTAGCTGGGCGATGGTTGAGAGTGGACCCTAAGGAGAGTTGGGAACTGGGACTGGGGAGCTGGTCTTGAAGAGGAAGGGAGGGCACAGTGGTAATGAAGGATCAGACAACACAACCCACCGAACGAGTTGTAACTTAGCGAGCGTGCTGTGTCTGCTGCCCACGATCACCCTCTGTCACATGTTCACATGCTGAGTTTCTTGCTTCCCCACAAGAAGCTGTGGCATGATTCCCCAGTCCATGAAAATATACCCAAACTTACTGGCAGAAAAATCTGGACTGAACGGACATGAGGCTGCCTAGAGTCTTTGTTTATTTCACTTGCTTGGAATATTTTGTCATAAAATTATGTCTGTGTTTTATTATCCCAGATCTTGCCTGGCTAGTATGTGATATGCCATTCATATATCATATTACCCATGTAAATCCTGAATTATTCTGAATTTGAAAACATATCTGGCCCCAAGCATTTATGGATCTGTAATAATAATCTTGAAAAGGGGCAAACCAGAATTTCCAAGGTTGCTCATCTGAAGATGCCCAGCGGCCCAAATTTGACCCCAGGTCTGTCCAAACCCAACGCTGAGACTACTCAACATTGCATTCTTGGCCATTATTTGTTTGCTTTTTCTTTTATTTCGGAGAAATACACCCACTGGCCAAGTGCCCTCTAATTACGAAGTATGGATAATGGAGAAGCAAAGGAGACTCACCCAGGCTGTGGAGGGAAAGAAGTTTCCTCCCCATGGCTGCATTTTTCTTTTCTCCTCAGAATCCCACAGGACCCTCCTATTAATGTACAACAAAAAATGTGCACTCACCTTCTTTTTATCACAAAACTCTTTAAAAACCATCTGCTCTGCAAAGCATTTCTGTTACGATCCCCACTCACTTCTCCACATTGCTCACATTGCGTTGTGTTTTATTGCTGTTCATTGTCTCCTGTGTCCTTGTGTGCATTTCTGTTGCAATTCTCCACAAGGAAAATCCTCTCTTTGTTCTGTCTGGTGCAGGGGCACACCCAGCGTAGGGCTGTGTCCACACCTATGCCCTCTATAAATAAAAGATAAGAACAAAAACACCACCCCAGCTGTGTTTCATCTTTGACGGTTAAGGGACGGTACTTGTCATATCAAGAAGACATTAGAGTGTGGGGAGACTTTAAGAAAAATTGATTATTTATGGAGGTAGGATCTTTCATTAATTTTAAGGTAATGAAATTATTTGGCAAGCCATTGGTGTAGGTAGATGAGGAAGCGTCCGTGACTGCCCATCTTAAATGACAGCCCCACACGGTATATGACCGAATTGATGGTTGAAACAAAATCACTACGGTCACACCGCTAAATTAAAAATAAATAAATAAATAACAGTCGCTGTCTTCCACGTAACAGAGAGGCAAATCAAGTTTGGGGGAGGAGGGCACAAGATAGAGACAATTCATTTTTTATGCCATAAGCATGCTCTTGGAGTTCTGTGCTAGGCTCAAATACTAGATGTATCCTAGCTGCCCTGAAAAATAAAGAAAATAGGGAAGATATCAAGATCCTCTTCTGCCAGAACCAATTGACTGGAAATGGGGAGACATGCATCAGTATCAGAGATAGACTGGCCTCCTTGAGACAGTTTGTCTTTTTCCCTCCTCTGTTTGTATTTTGTTCTCTGTGGTTTATGAAGGCCAAGTCTGATGGTCCTAAGAGTCATCTTCTTACTTCTTCACACCCTTGTTTAAAATCTGATTGTTACAACTTGTGAGGTGTGGGTGTGTGTTTTTAATATAAGGGATTATCATTTATTCCTTTTAGCGAAGGGGATATGTATGGGATTTTGTTACATATAATATGCTATGCATTGAATGTTTGTGTTCCTTCAAATTCATGTATTGAGGTTCTAACCCCCATGATAACTTTTGGGGGTAGGGCTATTGGCAGGTGGTTAGGTCACAAGTGCAGATCCCTCATCAATAAGACCGGTGTCCATTTAGAAGAGAACCTAAAATAATTCTTCCTTCCTCCTATGATGTGAAGACATAACAAGAAAGTAGTTATCTATGGCCCGGGAAGCAGGTTTCTCCCAGAGATTGAATCTTCTGGTGACTTGCTCTTGGACTTTTAGTCTCTAGAACAATAAAAAATAACTGTGTGCTGTTTATAAGTCACCCCAATGTGTGTTATTTTGTTACAAACAGGTGAAGGTACAACTCTATCGTGATTATCATTGATAACCAATTTGCCACTTTCCAAACATTATTACTAATACTAATATCGATATTAATTATATCCAAGAAGGCAGACTTGTGGTCTTGGACATGTACAATATGCCACCTGTAGTGGGCTTCCAAAATTATATCTGGCACCAAATGCATTTCCCCTAGTTGAAAAAAAATTACTTTGCAGAATAAAAGCACTCCAAATTATAAGCGTCACTTGGATAGAAAATGTCAAGGTCTTGAAGAAAGGTAAGCCTTGTATTTTAGAAGTTACGAAGCATAATTTCTGGAACAGGTGCCACAGCTCTCTGTTGGGTGGAATATTTGAGAAAACTGGACTTTCTGCAGTAGTAGTATCTGCAGTCCTCATCGTAGATGACTCTTTAATCCATGACAAATCACTATGAATGTCTCCATCCTTGCCCAGGAGATGTTACTATGTGAGTCTAGGGAGAAGGGAGATTAAAAAGCTTACTTTGATGGAGGGGACCACCTCACTCCACCCTTACTTCCCCACTCTCCAAGGAGGGGCAGGCTATATTGAAACTTGTCTCTGTTTGTGAAACTTTAAAAGAAAAATAACAGAGAAAATGAGAGTGTGTGTGATTATCTCCATGTCAAAGAGTGACTACCAGCACCAAGGTTAGCATCAGAATATTTGTGACTAAAAACAAATGACAGAAATACCTCATGTTTTTTGAGTTGCTGTTACATGCTAGATGTTATTTTGCTTTAGGTAGAGGATTTTGTTTTATCCTCAATATCTGTAAAGCAAATGGTGTCACTGGCCACATTTTAGAGAGGGGAAAATGGAGTCATGGGTGAGGTAATGGTGGAGCCAGGATTCAAAGCCTGGGAGTCAGATTCCAAGAATGAGCACTTCCACAGTGTGCTTTCTTTTCCCTACTTTTAATATTTTTCTAATACATATTCTACATCCCTTGCCTTTCTTCTCATCTTTTTCTCTTCATGGCCCAATAGTCAGGAATACGGTGATAAGATTCACACCTGCAGATGCCAAGCAACCACCTGGGATGGTAAATGGGTCTGTCAGTGACTATTTGCCTCAGGTATGGATTCCTGAAAGACCGCCCTCTGTCTGTGTTGACTGTGACCTAAACTGCTCTCCTTAGAGAAGAGTGTCTCTCCCCCTGGCATTTTCTTAATTTAAAACAGTGTCTACATTCACTAGTGCAGCTCTCTGTAAGAGAAAATCACGTACTAGGTATGTTGGAAAGGCTTCCTTGGGCCAAATGTTGGGGACGGGATGTCTTCCTTTTGCAACCAGATCTACAGAGTGATTGAGGGCAGGAAGACAATGGGATCCAGGACTCTCATCATCTAGTAGGTGCCAGGCCCCCAATATCCAGTGGGTGCTGTGAGCCTGTGGGAAGCTGGGACAACCAGTGAGGCCCTGGTCTATGGGAACATTCCAGCTGTGCTCAGAGGCATGCTTGAGGATTTTAAGTCTTTCTTTTTCTCCTTCCTTCTAATCAAGGCAAGATTTTTTTTGTTTTTTTTTTCAAAGCAAACCTTATGGAGACTTTCCTGCCTCTCCCAGAATGCCTCTACTTCCTTAGGCGATGTTTAGCTAGAACCTTATTTATATCATTCATATTATTTATTTATTTATTTTCACCACAGTCTTTTTTTTTTTTTTTTTGGTGGAGCATGAGGTGGGTGGCTGCTTCCCTATCTTTCTTACTGGATCCACAAACTAATGAATGAATACATAATCTGTAATATATAGTCACTTAATACCATCACTTTAAACAAAAACTAAACTAAAATACCATCACTTTAAACAAAAACTAGGAAGGGCATAGTGGGTAATGAGAGATGGGAGTCAGGATGGAGTTAACCTGGGTGGCTTTCCAGAGGAGGTGACACCTGAGCAGATGCCTGAATGATGACATGGGGCTCGCTGTGCAAATACATTGGAGTAAGGACAGCACATTCAGTTCCCTGGGGTGAAGTGTTCTGTCTATGTTCAAATAACACTGTGGTAGCCAAACAATGCCCCACAGAGATAGCTACAGTCTTAATCCCCAGAACTTATGAGTAGGGACTTTGACCATCTGATTAAGGTAAGCATCTTAACAGGAGAAGATTTTCCCAGATTGTCAGCATGGGCCTTCTTAAGAAAAAAGAGTACAATGTGAATGATACAAGGAAGGGACCATGAACCAAGGAATGCAGGCAGTCCCCTGGAGGCAAGAAAGGCTAGGGAATGGATTCTCCTCTCAGACCTTCCAGAAGGAACTAGCCCTTCCAACATCTTTACTTCAGCTCAGTGAGACTGGTTTTGGGCTCTGCCCTCCCAAATTGTAAGACAAAAAAATGCGTGTTGTCCTGATCCACAAGTGTGTGGTAATTTATTATAGCAACAATGGGCAGCTACTACAAGTATCAGTGAGGCCAGAGGCCGTGAGGTGAGAGAGGAAGCTGAGGCCAGAACTGTGGCAAAGGCTGTGGTGTTCAAACAAGGCCTGGAGGTCTGGATAGACATGCAAAATCACAAGGGAGTCAGATCCCCTTGGAAAATCAATCAGTCAAACAAGAAACCAAGAAGTTGAGATGTTCCACCCATTTCAAATGATCTTCGATATTCTGAAGTTTGAATACACCAAAAGATTTGAAAGAGTCACTCATATTAGTCATAGAGTCACATTATTCATAATAATAGAATTTGTCCTGTGACCTGTATAAAAAAATAGATTTAACCTCATTTATTTAGCCCCAGACTCCTTGGACCAGCTGCTACTATTGATCCTAGAGAGAAAAGTACACATGCATAAAATCTGGATAAGATTTCAGTAGCTTTCTGGAACTATCTGAAGCCCACGCATGGATCTCAGCTTATAAATCCTTGTTCTGCACCCAGGGTTACTGAGCAAACTTAAAAACACACACACACACACACACACAACTTTTATGCCATTATTCCTTTTTGGTTGAAGTTGGCTATCTTGGCCTAGGCCCCCAAACAGAGGCTGAGACATAATTTTGGATGCAGGTGGCTTGTTTTGGAAGTGAGCCCAGGGAGCAGGAGGACAGGAGGGGAGGGAATTATAGCAGGAAAGGAAAGAAATGAAACTCAAGAATGTCTTACCAAGTTTCTATCCCATGTTTCCAAAAGTCGTTTGAAAGAAATCTCATGATCTGTCTAGCTGATAGAAGGGGGCACAGGCTCACTTCTGGGTCCTGTCTCCCAGTGGGACAGCAGCTTCATACTTGCTATTTATCCTGCACCTCCAGTTGACAAGGGTGAATTTCAAGTTCTTGCAGACCTTCTGTGAGAAGTCCACAGTAGAAGACCCAAGTAGAGGTGCAACCTTGGAGGGAGGACAGAGCAGTGAACATTGCATCCTACAGAGTCAGGAGATGTCTGCTAAGAAGTAGTCTCTGCAAAAGGGCTGGGGCAAAAGGAGGGGCTCAGGGGACTTACCATAACTCTCATGGGGTGCCCATCACACTGGATGTTTAAAAAAAAAATGTTTTTTTGATAGGAAAGCAAAAATCCATTTTCACATACAGTTACTTTTAACCCTGAAGTTTATTTTGAATCATCAAAGCAAGTTGCTTTGACTTCAGTGAATACCTTGTTTGAAACTGTTAAATCTACATGATTTGGTTAGTTTGCATGAATTTAGTTATGCTGGTAAAGCCAGATAACATATATGCTATCATACTTTGTGCCAGGCACTGTTACAAAGGATTTCTATGGATTTCTCAGTGAGTCTTTACAACCACCCCAGGACATAAGTAACATTATGGCCTTTTCATGGATGAGCCATATGAAGCTTGAAGAAGTTAAATCATGCACCAAGGGACACGGGATAGTTTTAGAGGCGGTCTTCAAGCTTAGTGTTTTCTGATGCCAGGACCATAAACCACTGTGTTTCTCAGAGTCTAGTGTGTTTGAGAATCACCTGGAGGGCTTAGTAAAGCACAGAACACCTCCCTGTCTTCCCACACGATTTTCAACAGATCTGTGTCAGAGCCTGAGAATGTGCATTTCTAGTAAGTTCCCAGATGATGTTGCTGCCAGGGGCATGAGGACCACACTTTGAGATCCAGCCACTGCTCCATACCAGCTGGCCCATCCCAGTCCTATCTATGCCACTTCCCAACAGCAGCTGGAGATCTTTCCAAGCCATATCCTCCAACATTTGTTCTTTTGTTTCCATCTTCCACTTTAGTGAACATGCATGACACCAGGGAATTTTCTGAGAGGATTTCTTCCTCGAATAGTCAGTGGTTTTGTTTTGTTCCATCCTACCCCCCAGCCCACGGCCAAGGGCTTTGTGCCTATTAGCGGGAGAAACCGGTTCAGCTCGTGAGGCATTTTCTTGTTGGAAATCCAAAGAAGCACATCCATCTTACAAATGATGTTTCGACTCTGCCTAAAATATAAATATTTATGAGAGTGAGGTTAGCTATTTGGCATGCGATACATATTTTTTGTTAAAGTTTTCCCATTAGAAGACAGTTGCTTGGGAAAGCCTTAGAAACTAATATTGCATTTCACTTCATAAAGATTGTGGAAAACTCGACACCAAGAGAATCCACATTCCAATTGCTGATGAGAGGTGAGGACATGTTCCCACAACCTCCCGGTGCTAATGAATTACAGTCACAACACGCAGCATGGCTCACTGTTGTGTTTCCACGCCATAATTAAGGGAAGAAAGAATTATGGTATTGGGACTGAAGAAAAATTTATGAGAGGAGAGGCACTGCAAGACCTAGATGGTAGCAGAAGTTGGCTGAGCTGAGAGAAGAAGCTGTCTAAGGGAGGCCTGGTGAAAACCAGCCATGTTGACTGGGTCCCAGGATTCCTGTCTAGGCAACATGGATGCCAAGTAGACAGGAGAGGCCACTATGGTTAAGGACAATTTGCAGTCAGCCACCCTTGGCTTTTCTTGTCAATACGGGGTGCTTGAAACATGACTCCACCAAGTTAAAGTGAAAGTGAGCATGGCGCATTCATGTCACATCACTGGAATGTTGGTAGACTGAGGAAACGAAATCTATACTCAGGTGCCTGGTTGTAGGACATTTTCCCCCCTGAGATATTAATTTCTTTTTCAATAAAGATAGCGGGAACGTATGGATGTTGAGCCAAACAGACCTAATCAGACCCAGCCCTGCCTCGGTTGCCTTGGTGGGATTGTATGGGACTTGGCCTCACTGTTTCTCAGAGGCCTCGTCTTGGGACGGCCCTGAGCTTGCAGGGTCATCGTGAGGAGTACCTAAGGCATGATGCCTGGCATGCAATGTGCTCTCATGATCTGGCCTTGCAAGCTGAAATGAGGCTGTGCAGGGCCCGGCACGCTGGAATGATAGGTATGCAGCGTTAGTATGGGTAAAAACACGTGTTGTTTTCTAGCAAGGGACCTTAGCAGGAACATTTCTCTTCAGACAACTTCTGTGAGTGCTTTTTCTCCAAGTTTCTTGGGGCTGTGTCTGCTTCTTTTTAGGGATCTAGACAAGAGTGTTAAGGGGTAGTTGTAAGCCCCTGCACAAACATGGCCGTCTTCCTTTTCAACAAAAGAGGTAACATATAATACTTTTACATGTCCTACTTAACAAATTGCATCAGAAGCTGAGAAGGAGGGGGAAAACATAAGAGATGAGGAAGGGATGACAAGGGGAGAGAGAGGTTGTGAAGGGGCAAGAAGGGGGAGGAGGAGATCTCCTAGTATGAGGCAACCCAGATATCTTTAGTCATTCGCGACCACGAGCGCTGACTGCCCGCATCATCTTATTCAACCTTCACAGCAGCTGAGTAGCAAGGATGATTTTCATCTTCATGTTAAAAACAAGGAGTCTAGGGAAGCCTGGGTGGCTCCGTTGGTTAAGCGTCCGATTCTTGATTTCAGTTCAGGTCATGATCACGGATCACGGGGTTGTGAGATCGAGTCCCATACCAGGCTCTGCCCTCAATACAAGTCTGCTTGAGATTCTCCCTCTCCCTCTGCTCCTCTCCCTGCTTGCATTCTCTCGCTCTCTGAATAAATAAATAAAATCTTACAAAAACTAAGTAGAAACAAGGAGTCGGGGAGATTAAGCTGGTGCGTTCCAGCTACCCTACAAGGCATCTTGACACTGCACTCCACTGCCCCTGGTTCTGAACCTCCCTTTTCCAATAGGCTTCCCTCTAGGTGCCCTGTTTCTCCCCATCCCCCACACTTCCCACATTTTGGAATATGTATCATCATTATAAGGTGAAGAACAACAGATCTGTGTATGATAGAGTAGCTTGCTTTTTTTTTTTTTTTTTTTTTTTTTTTCATTGTGATCTGAGAAAGTTTGGGTAAGAGATTAGACAGAAGATGGTAGGAAGGTAGCAGGTGGTCTGGCCCTGCTGTCTACAACTTTATCTTTGTAAGTGTGTGGGGGGAGCATACAGGAGGTGGGGGTAATTTGAGGCCTTGGAGGGTGAAGAGGGGAGTCTGGAAGTAATATGAAAAAAGTAAACAAAAAATAACAAAGGGCAACTTCAAAGCCCCTTATAATTTCATTATGATTTTCAGCTTGAGAGAGGGCAGGGCTATAAGGTTCTGTTTGAACTGTCAGATAATTTCTAGATAGATTAGCACATTCTGAGATGTTCTGTTTCCGTGAGGACCTATGGTTATGCTAACACTTTGGAGAAGGTAAAGTTTTTCCTTAAGCTGATGCTTCCTTTGAGTTCTTGTCATGAAGAATTTTCAGCAGTTCCCTTAGCATTGTGACAGGCAGTTGGATTTCAGTAATTCCAGTGCTATTGATTGGAAGAATTTTAAATTTGTTGAACTAACTGGATGTGAGGAATGATGGAATCATTCTTGGATTTGGGTGATTTATTCATTCTCGTCTCTCTCCAGCCAGGGCTCCACTTCAGTCTCCCCATTCAATTCTTAGAAAACCCAAAAGAGTCTGGAAATAGTCGACACATACACATTTACATGCATGTGCATGGACATCCCCAGAAGGAATGACACGATGAAGTAGCACATTTCAAGTAATAAGAGCCCCTGCTGGGAAGGTCTGATTTCCATTAAGAACTTACTGAACCTCTAACCCAAGCCCATACATTGCATAATTGAGGAGATACCAGGATAAGTTGGATAGTTGCTCTTAACTAAATAAGCATGTAGACTAGGATACAGATAAATGAATACAATATGCATTGAAACTTGGTACAAGCAAATTATAAGTCATTAACTTGAACACATTGGATTCCTCACAATGTAGTTTGGTCTACAAGTAGGAGCAGAGAAGTGCAGAATTTAGCCAAATGCACAGATGTTATGCTGTTGTTGTTGTTGGTTTTGTTTTTTTTTTCCCCAGGTCCCGCGCCTAGACTCTGCGAGTCAATTTGGGACCGGTGAGGGTATTTTCCGAGGCCTAATAATATCCATCATTTAAGCACTGGGATTTCAAAACGATCGCTCGAGAAGTACTTATGAAGTGAGTACCCTTGGCACCTCTGAGAAAGACATAGCAGCATTTCTGTGAGGGAGCTAGAGAAAGTGGCCAGAAATGGAAGCCAAGTGTTTGCTTATACAGTTTGCCTTAGATAGGGATCACAAAATTTGGACTCCCCCCCTCGTTCTCTGTAACCAGTAATGCCAAACACATTACAGTTTTAAATTCTGTATGGGGCTGAAGGACTACTTAGGGAATGAAGAGCAGGAAGGGACTATCTTATTTAATTTTTCTAAACCACTCCACTGAGCTCTAGAAGCTTCATGTGGAGTGAACAGAAAATTCACTCCTTTTAGGGCCCATCCTGACAGAAAGACACTTAACTTCAGAAAAAACGAGGCCTCTCTACCTACCACCAACAGACTCAAATCAATGTGGGATTTTAGGAACAAATCCCTGATTTTGTGAAGTGGATAGTTTTTATACACTTTTGACAAGAAGTATTTTTTGTGAAGGTTCGTCCTTGCATCCTGGAGTGCCTTGGCTCTGGAAATAAATTCAGTCTCTTCCCTTTTATTTCCACGAAGTCGCTCATTTGTTCTTCTGGTATGTTCTGTGGCCATCCCAGTTCAGGTTTGCTGCTGTCATGAGGGAACACTGGAGCATGCCCTGGTATTGTGCTTCTCTTTCTAAAGATGTCAGTTCATTACTTTGCTGATTATTCGAGGTTCCACTTGACATTCCCTTATTGATGTGAATTTCCTTATGTAAAAGAGGACTGACCTTAAAAGCAGGCAGAGTTGGAGCAACTGATAAAGAAGAAAATCCATCAAGCATGTGCTGGGTTCTCGAAAGTGTTCCTGGGTTGAGAACACAGGGCTTGCTTCTTGGAGCAGAATCCTGTCAGCATCACTGCTTCTGGACCTCAAAGATCTCCAGTCCTTCCTGCACCAGTCTTATCCACGCTTGGTACAGGGAAGCTGTCCATTTTGTGCTGAAAGCCAGATTCCAGGGCATGAGATGGGGAGGGCCTTGCTCTTAGGATCTTTTTTCTTTTTCTTATGATTTGTATTTGTTTATTTGACAGAGATCACAAGTAGGCAGAGAGGTAGGCGGGGGTTGGGGGGAGCAGACTCCCTGCTGAGCAGAGAGCCCCTCGTGGAACTCGATCCCAGGACCCTGAGATCATGACCTGAGAGCTGAAGGCAGAGGCTTTAACCCACTGAGCCACCCAGGCGCCCCTTGCTCTTGGGAACCTTAATTTCATCACAGACAAAGAAAACATCCAGCCATTGATTAAGAGCCTGGGCATGGAGGTTCTATGAACACGAAGAGGACTAATATAATCTCTTAAAGTACTGGTGGGTTTCAGGGTGGGTTCATGGTAGTAAACACCTATCAGGAAAGATAAGAGAGGATTTTAGGTATCCTGCCAATCATGTTGGAGCAGATTTCCTTCTTCATACAGGGGAGGAGTCTGTCTTTTTTGTTACATAAATAAAGAGGACTGGGTCCTGGCAGGAGGAAAAGGTAGAACCTTCTGGCTTGCTAGAGCCCTGCCAGTTGTCAGGGCCGTTGATACAAGGGGGCTCTGGAGAGGGGTGCCTCCCTGGGGTGGAGCAGCCCAGAGCGGGGAATCTGTATTCTCGGGAAGGTGAAGGGAAAGGTCCTACACTGGTGACAGGAACCCAAGGGGTCACGGGGGTGTTCCAGCTGGTGTGCAGCTAAGGCTGGTCCTTACTCATCAATTCCTTGTGCTTGGGGGACTGAGGTTGTCCAAAGGCACTGAAAAGGCTTTGTCCTTGGAGCCCAGCATTGGGCATGGGCAGGGGTCTCAGTCAGCAGAGGCATCTATACATCTACACAATAATGAAAAAGGACCCACCAGACGGTGGAGGAGCCGCCTGTAAGAGTGATACCTGGTGGCAGCAAGAGCTAGTGTGACCCTTGTCACAGAGGCCACACAGTTGCCAAAATCACAAAGACTTTTACTACGGATACAATTAACTGTGGAATCTCGAAAATTATTAGCAAACCTCTGTGCCTTCTCCCTGCGAACCGCAGAGTTGAAAAGTAGGTGGGTCTGATTGGGTCTGATTGCAGAACTAGCTCTTCTCCCCTCCCCCACCTTAGATCACAGGCACGGGGTGGAGGCTCAGTGAGATCCCAGAAGCAACCCCACACACCCAAGCTTATAAATTATCTCTTCCTCTCTTATTTAAGAAATATCATTTTAAAACATGGGGCTCTTTTTAATTAGGGAGTCACTGAAGGCAGTCAGGCCGATGGACTTGAAAGGGGAAACGTGTGTGTATTTCATTGTAGGCACTGTTGGAAACTCTCTTAAACCCTCTTACCTCCCCACATCATTAAATTGTCATGGCTCATCCTACAGAGGACTTTTCACTTATAGGCGGGCCCAAGAGAGATTGAATTTTGTGCAAATTTTGCCACAGTTGTGGACACTGGATGCCTCCAAGAAGCCTACAGTCAAGGGTAGTTCACCCCACATCCAGAAGACTTTTTCTTACCCACTACACCTAAACCTAGTCTCTCTCTGTGTGACATAGTTTTTGAGAGAATCTGTCCGGTTCTTTGCTCCTTCATTCTGGACTGGTCCTCTTGTGGAAGCTTGAAGTGCCCTTAGTTTGAATACTTCCTGTTCTGGTCAATTTCCACTTATGTTTAAGTATGAACATTCAAAGGACATTCAAGGAGGGAGGTTGTGTTGGTTACAGCAGTGTAATTGTGGACAGATCTGGCAAAATGAAGGCAGAATACAGTTCCCTCTTACTGAAAGAGCATCATATTGAGAATTCATAAACACCGGACCAGGCAGAATGTTCCCTGTCAATGCAGGCTTTGGGAAACCGATAGAGGGTGGGGAGGAGGAAGGCACCTGGGATTGAGCTTGGATGATGGTAACAAGGAGGAGGGTAACTGACGAGTTTCAACATCTGAGCTGAAGAATGCTGTACATTTCATTCTAAACATGGAGCAAGTTAAAAATGCTCTGAGAATTCCATTGTTCTAACCTCCTTTCCATATATTTCTCTACATATGGAGCTTTCCTGCAATTTAAGGAATCACATGCCGGAACACCAGTTTTACGGAAAAGTGAAGTTAGAGCAGGAGTGAACTGACAATTAATACATTTATACCTTTTGCCTTCTATATAAGTTAATGGGTGTTAATTAATAGGTACTAAAAAATTCAACATCGCAGGGTAGGATTATTAAACATTTTTGGGTCCAATACAGTAGCAACTCCTCCAATCAGTGTAATATACCTTCCCGTAAGTAGTGTTTAATTACAGGGATTAGCAAGCAGCGACTCTCTGAGTTAGCTTTAATTTTTCTAGACATACACCAGCCGAAAAGCCCTGGTCTTTGCATTCACTATGGTGCATTTGATACCAATGCTGAATCCAACGGCGGGAAGATGCAGCTATAGGCGACTCTATGTAATTGTCTGATATAACATCTCCGTGGAGCAGGTGGTCTGTAATCTGGCGAATTAAATTAAAAGCAAAACAAACTATTTCCTTTTCACTGTGACTAGATTCAAATGTCCTTTTGGTATTAAAGAAGCAAAACATTCTTAATTGTTTATTGATTATTCAAATCATATAAACCCAAGATATATGAGTGCGGTCAAACAGTTTCTTTTGAAGACAGGTGCCAGGGTGTAATGGGAATGCAGGGTGCTGAGCCACTTCGGGGAAATGCGTTCTGATAGGCCATATCTGCTTGGGACCGTCCGAGGTGGGGAGTGTAGACGTGGCACCTTCATTAAACCGGAGGGTGAGGGGGCCTGGTAAGTAATATTTCAAGCAGGCTGAGAATAAGCTCTGAGACATCTATATAGAGACTTCTGCTCGGTCTCTCTAGCAATGGAGACGCCTGCCAAGTAGTGAGCTGGCAGAGGATAAGCAAGCAGGGCGGGGGGGAGGGGGGGATCTTGAAGGATGCTCCTTTGCTACCCAAATGAGTTTTTGGTCAAAGTCTCTGAGCACAGTGTAAGAATAAAAAATGGAGTGGGAGGAATATTTTTCAGCTACTTTGCAATCTAATAATGTCAGATTTTAGGGTTGAGGAGAAGGAAAATGGTGGGGGGGGGGGAAATGGAAAGGAAGTAAAAATATCCCGAGATTACAATGTTATCTTTAAACATTGCGCTTCGACTCCACAGCGACCAAGGGTTTGCAGGCTGGCTGCAAAGCCCCACAAAATCTTGGCTTCCTGGGGGCGGAAAGGGATGAACTTCTCCCCGCTACCACTAGGTGGAGATGTAGCGTTACCAAGCATTCATTTCCTGGCGAAAAATGGCCCGTCGTGGCTGTGAAATCCTTAACAAAAATTTAAAATGTTCAAGATTGATCAATTATGAATCATGTTGGTCACGAATTCACACTAATCTTTGGGTGTGCGTGTGTTGGGGGGGAAGGTTTAAAAAAAATCCCACATCATACAACAACAGCAAAAACCCTCTCAATGTGCTGTTGTAAAGTTGTCCATGCGAATTACTCTTTTTTTTTTTTTAAGCCATAAGTTCTGATGTTTAAGACTCTGAGAGAATAATCACACTATGTTATAAATTGTCTGCTGCCAATACACACATATTTTCCTTTATTCTCACACCAGCTGCTAGCTCATGCTATCAGTGGTCAGGAACAAACAAACAAAAACTACCCCTAAAAAAAAAAAAAAAAAAAAAATGCAGAGCTTCCTTTCCAACTTCATCGGTGGAAATGTGCCAGCAACTGGCAGGAGTTGGGAATTGTGTGTTCGAGTTTAAGGGGCTGCTTCTAAATGTAGTACTTTTTGAGAATCTCATTACCTCACATCTTGATGTGTGAAGTGTGATTCACAGCACAGTTTGCTAAAGGCTAGTTAGCTCTTGTCTTAACGGTCTTAGGTGTCTAATATCCCATTAATCAAACCTTAGTGAAATGAAGCATTTCACTTTGTTTTGGCTAAGCCTCTTCTGTCTACTTAGCTGACCCCTTTTCTTTTATGTTAACTTTTCTATGCCCATTGGTAGATGGCATGGGCTATCAGATGGCGTCCAGAATAGACAATGGATACCAATCGTTTTCCAGAAAGCCAGGGAGTCATTTATTATTTCTCCTTTCACACTTGTCTCTCAGATAAAAATGCTCCTGAAGTTCATTTAATCATTCACTCACATTTTCTCTCTCTCCTATTCTCTTGGTCTCTTTCATAGAAAGAATACCTCGTAGATTTCATCTGTTGCCCATGTAACCCTACTCCTCAGAGAGGGTGGCTAGTCCACCTGCCAGGATTCCATTTAATGACTCCATTTTCTCATGGAGTAAAGGAACTCTCCATTTATGTATGGCTGGGGAAGTTCAAATGCCAAGGTAATCACTGCTGCATTACTGCCATGTGAGTAGTCTGCAATGATGAAGGTCAACGTTGGAAAAGAATGTGTTGTGGTAGTAAAGCAATCATTGCAGTGAAAGTATTTAAAATTCTAGTAAATAATTTCTCCCTAAAATTTCAAAATAACAACTTTTTTTATTACTGTGCAAGTGAATCTCTGATGAAAAGGAGGAAATGTTATTAGTAGCCAGGTAAAAAGGATGCAGAAACAATTAAAATATAAACACTGGGTTTATATTTAAGACATTCCCTTTCATCTCATCATTAATCTCCAACTGTTCTTCTCTTTCCCCCCCTCCTCCTCCTCCTCCCCTTCTTCTTCTCCTTCTCCTTCTCTTTCTCCTTCTTTTTCAGAGAGGGGGAGCATGGGGGGATGCCTAGGGACAGAAGGAGAAGGAGAGACAGAATCTTAAGCAGGCTCTATGCCCAGTGTGGAGCCCAACATGGGGCTCGATCTCACGACCCTGAGATCATGACCTGAGCTGAAATCAAGAGCCAGAAGCTTAACTGACCCAGGAACCCCAATTTCCAACTGTCCTAAAGTAATATTACTGTAATCTTAAATTGATTTCTTAACCATAATCCCACAATGACAGCTATATGAAATTAGATAATTCATTCACAATGAGTGCCACGTGAGGAGGGTTCCAATTTCTAATGTCACTCAGAGGATTCTTTGAAAAGTGTATTTCATCATCAGCCTCACATGAATTAGTTATTTTCAGATTCTAGAGGGAGAGGTCTATGTGTAGAAGTTGTCCTCCACTAAATAGACCTTAAGTGAACATTATGAGCAAAGTATTGCCATGGGGTGATGGGGACTTAAGGCTGACCATCACCTGGACTGAATCTTCAGGAGTTCTAGCTTCTCACATGGATCACGTTTTGAAAATTACCAATAGCAGTGCTTCATGGAAATGACCTGTGTGACAATTTTTCTTTCTTCGTCATGTGAAAAACCTCAGAAGTCACCAGAATTAGGGGTAAAAACATAAAATCCTTTATGCAGGGGAACAAATAAAACTCACTTTTATTACTAAGATGCAACTTTAGTAAAAACAGCTTTTTTAAAAAAATGTTTAATGTGCTAGGTATTGTTATTAAAGCACTTTCTATGGGTAAACTGATTTAATCCTCCAAGATCTGGCAAGTTAGTATTATTGTTACCTTCTACTTTATTGAAGAGGAAATGGAATTACAGAGATGTGTAGAAATGTGCTCAAGAAGACACAGCTAATGGGGCATGAGGCTGGGATTCATACCCAGGTGAACAGATAGAAACACTTGCCACCTTACCCTTTTACCTATAATACATTCATATATATTCGAATTCAACAACTTAGAACTTTTTTTAATAGCCTTTCCTTAACTAATGTGGGCAGACATATGTCCCTAAAAAAATACCCTATTCGGGTGCCACTTTCCCCAGAAAAGATAAATTTATTTTTGTCAATTCAAGTCTTCTCGATGTATGGTGCTTTTTTAAAGATTGAAAAATAACTTTTTTTTTTTTTTTACCCTGTAAGTAGTTCTCCAAAAGTCACTGGAAGATACGTACTGTAATTTTACTGTAGTATGTGATGAGGGCAGAGCGATGTACTTCTTTGAGAGATGATATCAGGGAAAGAATCATTTTTAAAAATCAGGCTATATTTCTTCCTGGCATAGGTAGAAAAGTACAAAAATAATAAAATACTTCTGAATAAAACTGCACGTTGCTTAGTGGACAGAGCTGTTTTAAGCAGTACCCATAAGACTATTATACCCCACGCACATTGAAAGCCACATAAGAGGTTGCTCCTGAGGAAAATCACACAATCAACAAAACCCCCCTCTGCCCAAAGGGAGACAGACATCATATGAACCACAAACATGAATACACACTGGTCTGGTTTGAATACGGAGGTCAAGTTTTCAGTAGACTGAAACTTTGAAAAATTCACATCTAGGAAAATAAAATCAGAACTTGCTGGGTTCCAGGAAGAGGCTAAATTTCTCACCATGCACACTCTCCTCAGTGAGACCCTGCCTCCCCATCTTCCATCCGACATTAGTCTAAATACCTCCTAATCAGTGACAGATTGTGAGGAAGAAATGGAGTGCTGGCCTAATCAGCTTTCTCCTCAAATATTAAATATTAAGAAAGATTTGGGGGAAATCAGTCCTTGATATGATAATGTGCCAATGTGCGTGTGTGGGGTACGTGTACACAAACATGCCTTCTGAGAAACCAGTCAGTGTGGAAGCTAAAAATCACCGGAAGGAGCCTCACATGCAAACAAGAAAGAATTGGGTTGGCACAGGGTGTGGAGAGGAAACTTAGTTACAAGCAACCTAACCAATTATTACTAACCAATTATTACTAACCCATTATCGGTCAGAACTCCGGTAGGCCCACGAAGGGAAGGTTTGCAGAAAGGCGATCCCTTCAGAAGACACAGAGTAACATGGACCAAAGAGGCAAGGTTTTTTGGCTTTTATGACCCTTTGTCACAAGGAAGCTGAGTCGAAGATGCTCACAGTCTGTCACACTGAGTCCTGACCTAGCCATGTAGAAACTGTCAGACTGGCCCACTTGACGTCTGCTGACTTTGGAGACGAAATGCATTTGCTCCACAATTTCATTTTTAATTCCTAAGAGTCCATGCCCCTAAGCATGTTTTCACAAAAGTGAATTTTGTGCACATTTTTGGGGTGTTGGAAATGTCAATGGAATCGTATGGGGGAAGAAAAAAAAAGGGGGAAGGAAGATGCCCACCTTGAAGTCTTGTCCATTGACAGAACACATGTTTGATCAAAATGCAGTGTCATTCGTCTTCTGTGGCTCTTTGTCGATCATGTTTGCTGGAAGGATAAGTGAACTCCGCGAAAAGACATTTATCTAAATTATCCTCATAAAGTGCCGTCACTCTGGGTAGAAAGAAAAATGGGAGAAGGCCAGTCTGTGCACAGCTGCCTTGCACTTGAATTACTTGCAGAGAAATACAAAGATATATCACGGGTAATCTAAAGATAGATGTGTAAGCATATGCATATATGCATGTATATATGTAAATATGTACGACTATGTGCACGTATCTGTGCGTGCGTGCGTGTGCGTGTGTGTAAAACAGGATCTCACATGCTAAAAGTTACGACTGTGGTTAGCTGCTCAGCTCTTCCCTTTCGAAATCCTTATACTGCCCCAACCTTGCTATAAATGCAGAATCCTCCCTGGCTTGCTGATAGAAAGCCAGTAACCAAATTGTAAACAAATATGGGTAATGTCTGAGAGTCTGTACCGACAAGTAGATAAGAAGATAAATGTGGAGTTTCTCTTAATTAGCCTTTCTTAATTAAAAACAGCAGCAGTATTGTGATCAAAATGAACTCTGGTGGGAGTGTGGTCACTTGGTCTTTTGGGTATCACTCAAGGAAAATTAGATTTTTTTTTCCCCTTCTAGGATAAATTGTGCACTAAAGAAGGAATAAACGGTGTCTGTGAGCAGCGTCCCTTTGGTTTTTATCTGTGTGAGATGGATGTGCCTCTTGCCGTTTCCAGAATGGCGTGGGGGCAGACTTAGCCATCATTAGCACCCCGGGATGGATCCAATTCACTAATTACTTATGCTGTCCTGGTTCACTGAGATTTAACTACCAAGTCAATCCCATTATCTGCAGTCTCCCAAGCTTGCCGGAGCCATCCGTCTTTCATGGAAAAGAAGCACAAGGGTTATCAATTGGGCCCGGCAAGACTTGGGATTTTCTGACTTTGGGAGAAGGCAAGATTAGTCCCAACTCAAGTCCAGGCCCCTCTAATCCGCCACTTTGGATGTGATAAAAGTAAATGGTGACAATTATCCAGAACTACGTGAAAGAGCGGAAGGGGCCGAGCAGAGAGCAAAGGGAAGAGGGGGGAGAGGAGGAGAAAGGGAGGAGAGATAAAAAACGCCGGAGAAGAGAACGCAGGCCCCGCTGTGACACCCGTGGCCTGTGGTTTCAGGCAGCTCGGCGCGCCCCCTCCGAGCTACAGACGACAGCTCCTCTCCTACAAACACATGATAACAGAGTCAGAAATCGGGAATTAAAATATTCTGCAGGCCCAGGCCCCCTGGAAGAGGAGGGATGGCCGGGGAGGGGCCGCAGGAGGAGAAGGGACTCGAGGAGCGCCTGCCTTTTGCAAGGGCCTCCTCTAACCACACGGGGCCTGGCTCCTGTGTCTGCGTGGCTCCCGGGTCCCCGCTGCCGCCTGCGACGGGGGATTGGCACCTGCTCTGCCGAGGGCAAGGGCCTGGCAGCTATTGGCAGCACCGTCTCGTTCATTTGCACACTTTAGGAAGCAGCAGTGTGGCTACTGATACAAAAAAGGATCTTCTGAGCAGCATGACATCTCTTGGAATGGAATATTTGTCTTTACAAATGATTGCTCTGCTGCCAGCACTTGACACGGTGCTCGCAAACATGTGTAATTGTTGGAAGTGTAATGATGATTATTTGCATATTTAATGTTCAAACAGTACTGAAGAAGCAACCTAGACAAAACCTTTTAGGCGAAGATTTGAATATGTTCAGCATCAGCCCGAGGAGTCCCAGGAAGGAGGAGGCATCCGATGGAGAGCAAATGCAGGGATAATTGGCTTAAAGTTCAACGCAGGGCTGCCTCAGTGCTTTTGTTCAAGGACACAATAGCGCTCTCCCCGGACCCATGCGAGGTAGAAGTTCCCCAACACCAGAAGAAGCTTTCTTTTGGCTCCAATTCAAGCAGAAGCTGTAAGGCGCCCTGTATCAGCCTGGTTTTACATTAACCAACTGGGACTCCTAGAACAGTACCCAGGAAATCAGGATACGAGTTTGGAGGCTGCGAGGAGGGATGCTAGTCGCTGAATTCATTGTACTTTCTACCCCTGGCGAAGGAAAATTGTCCACGCGTTCCTGTGCTGCAAAGAAATCATTTTCGGGGAACAGGCTAGCCGAACTCTTAAAATGGCATGACATGCAAAACTGTAGGGAGCACATTTTATTTTCTTAAAAAGGTGATGTGCTTCGAAGATCCTCTTCTGGCTGGCACTTAGGTCCCTGTTCTTTCTCTCTGGATGATAACCAGACTTACCATGGTAATCGCGGTGTACTAGGTCCATATACCAAATAATTAGGTCATACACCTGAAACTAATACAATTTTATGTTAACTACACCTCCTTTGAAACATGCTCTTTTTCTCAGAATAGTCCTTAAAAAATAGAGCAGTTGTGGGGCGCCTGGGTGGCTCAGTGGGTTAAGCTGCTGCCTTCGGCTCAGGTCATGATCCCAGGGTCCTGGGATCGAGCCCCACATCGGGCTCTCTGCTCAGCCGGGAGCCTGCTTCCTTCTCTCTCTCTCTGCCTGCTTGTGATCTCTCTCTGTCAAACAAATAAATAGGGTCTAAAAAAAAAAAAAATAGAGCAGCTGATCGTCTAAAAGTGAAATCAGAACCACCTCTGTTACCTATCCTCCATCTCCTTCGAATTGTGACTCAGATAAAGACCCATAAAGCTGGGGCCCATAAGGTGTGAAGTTACATGCTTTGTCTCTCTGCTTTCCAGCTATGACTAGATGGATCCGGCAACTCCCTCCCTGCCCTGATTCATGGGGCTGCTTCCCAAAGTAGGTTCCCTGGTAGGAAATGTCACAAGAAATCCAGAGCTGGAAACATGCCTTGGGTGAATGACACTCAGTGCACCCAATTCCTCAATATCCACAAAGGCCCGGGCACTGGGAACCCTGGCGGGTGCCTGCCTCCCTCTCTGAGCCAGTGCTAACTAGACACTCACAGCAGGCCGACCCGTGCTTACCCACACATGCCTACACATCTTGAACAACTTGAAACTCAGAGGCTCCGCTGCCTGCTCCAAATCAGCGGGAAAGGAGATTTTAGACGGTGGTAATCATCTCCAGGAAAACACACCTCACTGAAATCAATAGAATAATTTTTGATAATGTGGCCACTTGATCTGGTAATTTGGCCTTTTACCTGTCGTGAACACTTCACTGGAGACTTCTGGAGCTATTAGATGCCTCTTACTTGGAGGCTATCCTGTTCTTGTCTTCCAAAGTATGTTGAATAATTAGCTTTTGAATGTAGAGCTCTCTCTCCTTCCTCTTGCCCCTCGCTCTTGTCGCAAGGGCGCGCCCGCCCCGGCTTCCTCTCAGGCTCCAAGGAGCCCCAGGCCTCTCCCCGCCAGAAGTCATCGGGTGAAGAGCTATAGCCCGTCACCAAAACAACACAGACCTGTGAGGGACAGCCCAGTGGACCCTATTCTATTATCGTTTTCTAAACTGATTTTTTTTTTTTTTTAAATTGGGTGGGTGAACAGAGACCAAAGGTGGCCATCATCACCCCTGTGGCCACCACACTGCTCCTGACGGGGCCGGGGCAGAAGCACCAGCGTCCCTCATGAGCACTGTCTGTGCACTCTGCAGAGGACAAGGTCTGGCAACGTTGCCTCTGCACACCCGCCAGGGAGACAACCCACTCTTTAGAAATGATGACATACTTAGTCTTGCTTCTGAACCTCAAAGAGGTCAAGCACTTGGTGAAGGTGATTAGTACTGGGAGGGGGTCCCTCCTGGTGAACAGTGTTTGAGTTCCAGACACATTTCATGCCTCTCCATGCCGCCATCTGACGGGATCAGTACTAGATCCCCATGTCCCTATTTTAAAGATCAGCACACTGAGGTGTGGAGAGAATCAATGATGAGCCTGGGGACTCCCAGCTCCCCAAGGGTGAGACTGGGCTTCACACCCAGGCGTGGCAATACCAGCGAGGTGAACCACTCAAATGTGGCTCTTCTCAGGATGGTCCACTACACTCCCTGTCCTGACGTTCACGTTGGGCATTACATACGGATGCTAAAGTGTCTCATATCTCCCTGGACTGCTTTCGTGCAGTATCACGCGACCGCTTGCCACTTCATGTGTCACTCTAGGAAGGAGCTCTTCCCAAGTGCACTTGACTGCCACTAACCCCTGGGATTGGTTCTTTGCTCTCCTACAGCCCAGAACGCAGAAAGCAGAGGGCATTTTTTTTTTTTTTAATAGAAAATGAAAACAACCCCTTGGGATACAAAGTTGAATTTTATTCCTTCTTACGTTCTTTGAATAGCAAAGTATTTAAAACACATGACAATAATTAGCAGTATTTCTTTAGGGGTTTGTTGGTTTGACCTTAGCCTTTTAATCTGTCAAAGTATGTTAATCAGCCTGACAGACACAGAGATAAAATGTGGAGGCAGATGCACTAGGAGTGAAAGACGAAAAGGAAGGAGAGGATGGGGAACCAAGGGGAAGTGGAGGACGCTGTGGCTAATGGTCCCCATGGGGGGACTCTTCCGGGGTGGCCCCAAAAGTTTTAGAGCTAGACAGAGTCTCAGAAGCAAGTGACTACTTGTCTTCAAAGCCTGGCAAAGTGAGCAAACTCATTTCTGTACATTCCAGAAAACTCCTTTGACTGTGAACAGAGCTTAAAGTACATTTTGTAGGATAAAAAGTTGTGGATGGGTTGGGAAACAGGTGAATATCCCAGTTTTTGCCAAATTTGTCTGCAGTTTTGCCTGCATGTCTCACTCCGTCCCATAACTTGGACAGGCTCATTTACTGCTCATCAACTATCCATGGACTCTTCCAGTTTTCCAGGCTCCCTGCTGTCAGGTGGGTCTTTGTGACAGGGTGAGTGGAAATGACACGTGTCATTTTGGAGTCCCAGCATTTAGGAGCTCGTGTGTACCCTTCTGGCTTTCTCTTCTGCTGAGGGAGAATGCGAGGCTGGGATTCACATGGTCCAGCTACCAGGAGAGGGATTCCTGATATTCTTGGTTCTTTAGCAACTAGGGGGAGGGAGAGCTGATGCAAATAGACATCTCTTCTATGAGCAAGACGTGAACTTCTGTTGCGATAAGCCATTGATTTCAGGGTTATTTTGTTACTGCAGCATAGCTGGATCTTTCTCTGACTATAGACTTCTAAAACCATGTAAGTGTCTAGTTAATGGAATTGCACAGATCTTGTGAGTTCACGCAACATCAACCAACCATTTAGTTCCTTACTGTGCCTGTCTCAGATAGGAAGAATAAAGGGGAAATCACTGAACACATCCTCCATTGTGTACATTGAGCAAGGTAGTTGACAGAAGCTATTTCACTTTTGACTCCGAGGACAAAAGGGGCTAGATATTGACATTTCATCATTTGTTCAATAAGAGAGAAAATGAAGTTCAGAGAGGATAAACACTTGTCTATTGATATACGGTTCCTTCTCTGGAATTTCTTGCATTTGGCTCTAAAAATCTGTTTTCCACTTTACATTACCGAGCCTTCTTGCCAAGGCAAACCAGAGGCTATAGGTACCTTAGAAGTCAGGGAATAGTCATTGTCTGCTCATAGTTTTCTGAGCCCTTGGATCTGTGATTCCATGCTTGGTCCATCAAGGTTGGACTCATAAGTATCTTCTGTAGGAGAACCCCAAGTTTAAAATTCTTAATTTCTAAAGTTTTTAAAGTGGGATTCCTGTCACCTTAGAAGGGATATTTGACCCTCCCCCAAACTCCTAAGTTCCAAGGGGAATGCCAGTAGCAGAGCCTCTACCTATTTACATATATCTCCCAAGTATCCCTCACACACATTACTATTACTGGCTTCTTGATGACCCTTTTGACATTTTTGGAGCACTTTTATTTTTACATTTTCTTTTATTTTCTTTTTTTTCTTTTTTTTTTTACATTTTCTACAAATAGTTTCATTATGTCAAATACCTTTGTATGTGCTTGTGTGTTGGGCAATGTTTAATAAATAAAGCAAATTCATTGACTAATTTTATACAGCATTGGCCTTATTGTATTTATCCCTCTATCAAAAATACAGCAATAATCCCATTCCTGTATATGTCAAGCCACCCATCAAACACATATACACACAGACACTTTGGCAACTGTTCCCCCCTGCCACACACACATACACATGTACACAACAACATTTGTGCTGTGAAGGTTTCCATGAGTCCTAGCACAGGAAAAAGTGTGAGAATCACTGAATTAAGAGTTCTAGTTTCTGGATACCAATGTGTAAAGACTAGAACATTGGAGATGTGTGGAGGCCATTAATGCGGTCCATAGGAAATAGGAGATGGCATTCAAGTTCATTTCCTCAAAAACTTTTATTTAGCACCTGTATTAATTGGCAGTAAAAGACAATCAGGCCTTCATGGAGGCTGCACTTGAGGTGGGAAACTGCTGTTTCCCAAAAATTGATTCTTGTCTTATGCCTGCCACCTTATGTCAAAGTGAATGTCTTTTCTGTTGTGTCTTCTCCAATTTTCCGTCAGAATTATGTACATGGTGATTTAATTCTTTTCCATATATATCTTCAGGGCTCCTTGGCTGGTTCAGTTGGTAAAGTGTGTCACTCTTGGTGCTGAGATTGTAAGTTTGAGCCCCATGTCAGGTGTAGAGATTACTTTAAAACAAAAAAAGTAATTCTTTTCCATATTTGCCTCACTATCTAAATGCTAAATGTACTATGACCTACTCAGAGCTCTGTCATTCTGGAACACTTAACTGGATGACTATGTTACCACTGATCACCACCACCATCACCATCTCCACCACTACCACCATCATCCTGTGTCTTATTCTCATTGTATTCTATATGTTTCAGGCTTCACATCATGACTTCCTATACTCCTAGGAATTGTTGAGGCCAAGATTGAAACCCATATATTCTTGACCTCAAGATCCATTCTCTTCAAAAGTATGTTGTACTCCCACACCAGCATAGCCACAACTTAATTTTCTCCTCACATCCAACTCATTCTCTCAACTCAGTAGAAGTGCCATTATCCTAAAAATTATCTTACCAAGAAGGCTGGAAGTCATTCCCTTCCATCACTAAGCCCATCCTGTATGTTCAGACTCCCTAATTGCTCTCGGTTTTGCCAAATTCCTTCTGTTTCCATGGGCACTGGTTCAGGAGAAGTCCCCATCAGGCCTCTTGACCATTGCCTTGCCTCTAGTGCCTCTTTGGATTAATTGTTGTCATTGTTGCCTGAGAGATCTTTCTAAAGACCTGAATGTCTCCAGTTTAAGCTTTCCTGAGATACCTAACAGCATGCAGGGTAAAGGCCCTATACCCCCTCTGGCAGACCTGACCCTTTTGCCCTGAGCGTGCCCTCTGGCACGGGCCTGCTGACCCTGGCAACATCTCTACTGTCTCAGTCAAGGGACAGGGCAGGTCCTTCTGCTGTGGGCAGCGATCCTCCCCCTCTTCCTCCCTGCCCATCTGTAGTCAGAGTTTAGCCCCTGAGCTCACTGCAGCCTTTCTACCACCTGGCCCCGTCTTAGGCTCACTCTTAGTATGTTCCATTTAGGATAACATCACAGCCTTACCACAAACCAGTATAAGTAAGCAAATATTATTTTCATCACCATTTTACAGAAATAGAAACTGAGACTTGAGACATTTAAGGACCATACCCAGAAACCTGGTTGAGAGAAGTACTAAATCAAGAGTCTTAGCTTCTAAATCCTGAGTTTTCCTAGGTAATTTCTTTAGATTAGAACTCAAAAGTGCCATGGACATTCCCATTTTTTCCTACTTCAAGATGCTCTTCCTGCAGAAGTGGGAATATGTGTCTCCCTGCATCTCTTTCATTGCTCTATGAGACAGCACATCTCATTTTTCACGTAGCTTCCTCTGTTTTCCTTGATCTCTTTCTATGTAGGCAAGCTGGAGCAGTGTAAGGAGGAAACCTTGGCTAGAATTTTCCAATGGTTGCTGTGTGATTTTGGGAAGGTCACTTCATGTCTCTGAATTCAGTTCCCAAATCTGCAATATGATTGATTTAAGAGGTCTACCGTATGAGCTTGGATGTCTTGTCTTGATAGTGTCACTAAAATAAATACAGATACTGTCTGCACTGTCATGAAAAATCAATCAAATATTTTTACCAATCCATTGTTTCACAACAGAAGAATGTTGCCCACCTAACAAGCATTTTAAATGCTTAGCTTTATAAGGAAACTAACACTCTTTAATAACTGAAATAGGGATGCTGTGAATAGAGGTTTGAATAGGACTCATTTATTTATTATTTTAAAAAAATATTTTATTTATTTATTTGAGATAGAAGGAGAGTGAGTGAGAGATAGAGCCCAAGCTGGGGAGGGAGGGGGAGAGGGAAAGGGAGAAGCAGGCTCCCTGCTGAGCAGAGAGCCAAATGCAGGGCTCTATCTCAGGACCCTGGGATCCTGGCTGAGCCAAAGGCAGATGCTTAACTGACTGAGCCACCCAGAGGTCCCAAGACTCATCTTTAAAATGGTGAATGCATGCAGATCTATTGACTGAGGCAGCTGTGATAAGGAGGGCAGGTCCCGTGTTCAGGTTCTCTCTGTGCCTCTGATTGGTAGTGGTAATCGGGCACAGTATCTCCATGTTAAGAGCATCTCCACTCCCTACTCCATGTTGTCTTTGTCTGAGACAAGGAATATCTAAGAAATGTGTTATGCTAGCAAAAGTATCACTACCATTCTCTCAGATAAACCACTTCCTGTCACTAGGTCACAATTTCCTCTTTTCAAATAAAGGGATTTAGCTCATTGTCTTTTCAACTTGTCTTAGTACTGGACATAAATGATGATGATGATGATTACATAAAGATTTGGTGCTCACTCTGTACCCAGCACTGTATTGCACATTTGAATCGAACCAGGGGCTCACCTATTGATGGAATGACCCTCAAAGGGACTTTCGGGTGTTAGAACACAAAAATCAGAGTGGTGAACACCGGCAGTGATCAGAGGAGAAGACACGCTTGTTTTTGTGTCTTTTTCCTCACTTGACTTGCTCATCACAAGGCTCAAAGGTAGAACCTACTACCATGTCCAAAGTCTACTTCGAATTCTCAATTACGGCCTTACAAACATCCTCCACCCTCACCAGACGACTGGGCATTCCCCTAGTAAACACACAAAATACATTGATCTCTTGCTGCCTCTATGCTTCCTCTTTGTGAAAGTCCTAACTTTCTTCTCCTGGAAATCTCTTCACCTCCAGGGTTCTGACTTCTGTGTCACTTCTCTTGAGCTCTCCCTTAGCAGGTTCCTTCAGTTGGACTGAGTCTTGCCTCCCTAGGGCTCCCAGGACATTTGCACGTCTGTGCTGTAGTATAGTTCTGAACTGCTACTGGTGTGTTTACCTCTTCTTCTTCCCTTTTACAACTATAGTCTCCCCCAGGGCAGACACTGGGCATTTGCTCAGCTAGGAAGGGCTCTGGATTTGTTGGGACTATACAGAGTGTTATCAAATGATGACTCATGTATTTGGTAAATGCTCTCTACCAGCTCTGCTTTTTCCATTTTTCCCTGAAATACATTTTATGCTTTTACTCTGCTGTTCTCCACTCCTGACTCATTGCCACTAACTGGAATAATGAATACAAATGGCTACTAAAGAAAAATAAATATGAACACTCAAGTTTGTTTTGATTCTCTCACCCTCAATCCCAACTAACTATTTAAGTATGAATTTACAAAATGTTAAAATCTTCACTTGATTTCATTTGCTAAAGATCTTAAAGTTCATCCCATTTCAACAAGTAAAGAATTTATGCCGTACAGGCCAGTTTCAGATGGTGGGATGCAGTGAAGAAGGCCACTGTCCCTGTTATTGTAGGAACTTGTATAGAAACTGACACGAATCCAGAGAATATGATTAAAGCCACGGATACTGAGAGCCCAGAGAGAAGGGGGCAGATAATTTCAGCTAAGGGAATAGCTTCCTCACAATCTATGAAACTTTGGCAAAAATAAAGGAAATGGCAGGCAGCAAAGGGTACACAAGAGTGCATAGTACTTGCAAAAACGGAGGGGAAAGGCCAGGCTACATGGGAACAGTTAGCCTTCGTGATGGCAGAAGCAGCACACTCGTGGGCAGAGGTCTAGACCTTGGCACTGGAAGGAGAGAACTGGGCCAGAGGACCATGATATTTGCATCCAGGGACAAGGCTTAAATTTCTACATGGAGGGCATTGAGAGCTGATGGAGATTTTTGAGTTGGAAGCAGAGGGTGTTGTTTGGGATTTTTGCTCTAACCCAGCAATCTAGGAATGTTTGGAGAATGAAGAGTCAACTGTGGCCAGGGAAGCTATTGTAATAGTTCAGTCATAGGTATTGATTATTCCAGAATGATTATTCAAGTGAGTGTGTGATTAAGCTCTCATGGAGAACACTGCTCCATTGTAGAAAAGCATTCCCAATCCACTGCCTTGTATATAGCTATGTCATTAGCGATTGTTAAGACTTTGAACCTTTGAAGGAAATGTCTGCAAATGACCCCCTATCCAAAATGGCGGCAAAGTTCTAACTGCCCTGGAGTTTCCTGAACCAAGGAGCCTAGGAATCTACCCAATTCCTCTAGGTGCGTTCATTTCGCAGTGGATTCTGGCTTTCTGGACTCTCAGGCTTCCCCTCAGGACAAGGAATCTCCATGCCCTTACCCGGCTTTCTGCCCACAACCCCCTCCCCTGCATACACCCTTTGTACTTTGGTCCCAATCCAGAGCTCCTCTTGCTATTTCCTTTTCTTCTCCCCTGAAACTCAGATGCTCTGTCAAGTGCTGTGGTAGAATGCTAGAGAAGCAAATGCAAAGGGGGAGATGACGGGGGAAGTTTCTTTCTTCAAGAAGCAATATCTTAGAGGTGGGCTGTCAGGGATCCCACAGCATCTGAAGTTCCTGAGACTGAATGAAAAACACTCAGCTAACAAAACGGAGCGCAGCCCAGGACGCTTCATCTGCTCTGGCCAAATCCCTTCTTTCTTTCCATCCTTTCTTTCCTAATAACAGCTGCCCTCTCATTCCCTGTTACTCTGCTGTGAAGAACAAAACCTCCCTCCGACTATCTGTTTTTCTTTTCTTCCCCAGAGTAGGTCTCATTACTGGTGATTAGCAGATGATTAAAACCAATTCAGCTTCCCCCAGTAGATATTTTCTCCCTGTTTGTGCCTAACGCGTCAGCCTTCAATGAACGTGCTCCTAAGCTTATTAACGGGCTCAGAGGATTAGCTGCCGCCAAGCTCGGTGGCTCCCATATTGTGATGCATGGAGTGACATGGAACCATTTGCTGAGCGCAGACAGGACCGCTGGGACCAAACTATCTAAATCACAATTTTATTTTCCATGTAGAGCAAGATTTAAAAAAAAAAAAAAAAAAAGGTCCCAACAATAATTACAAAAATCAAACGTTTGGACAAGTCTGAAAATATCCTTAAACTCGGGGGCAGAAAATGCGCTAAACCCTTCATGAGGGGCATCGGGGTATGTGTGTGTGTGTGTGCGCCCGCACGCGTGTGTGCATGTGTGCACGCATTCGTGTGTGTGTGTGTTAGGTTGTTTGAATGTAGAATCACATCGTTTAGCCATGTTCACACCCGTGTATGAAGACGAAGGTCCTCATTCAGCCTCTGCATTCACTTTGGTGTCTACACAGTGTGTTCTTAAGTTGGCTTATGGAGAGATCTCTTTTTCAATAGAGACAGAAGAGTTATCAACTTAGAATATAACACATAATGATTTAGGTCATACTCTAAATAGAGCACCAGGTTCTCCAAAATTGTGAAATTTGGATACTGGCAAAGATACACAAAGGGAGTCTAAGTGACTGGTTTCACTTCTGTTTCAAAACCACAGAAACGCCATACAGTGAAAGTTTAGGAGGCATGTTTCCCTATGTGCAAGGGTTTTCTTTCAAGTAGAGCTAACTAGCTGTTAATTACAATAACGATTACAACAATAATAGTGATCTATTTATTAGCTGGAGTTACAATCAGTAGGTGAGGGAGCAGGAGGGGCTAGTTTCAGAAAGTTCTGAAAGCAAAACCTGATGGGACAATGCTTGGCGGATGGAAATGTTTTATTGTTACAAATGGTCTCTTATTCTAAATCTTTAAGTTTTTCCCATTTATTTTTTTCCACCTTTTCAACGCAGCTTAACTCTGAGCGTGCTGGAGCTTGAAATCTAGTTTCTGATTCATAATAGCAACAGGGTTTGCAGAAAATGTCAACAAATCCCTCATCACCAGGGAAAGTAGGAAATGTGAAAGGTAAGTCACGTCAGTCTCCCCCGGCTGCATGATGGAGTAGCCCGCCGAAGAGGAGCGAGAAGAGAAATCTTGGCAAAATGGAGACTGCCACCAAGCAGCGAAACCCAGCAACGCCAAGAAAACAAAGGGAAACCTGACAAAACAATAGGGAAGTAATGAGGACTGAGAGAAAGATATTGTCAATCACGAAAAGTGGCACAATCATATTTTATTTAATTTCAATCATTTAATATCTAAGGGAAAATGACAGACTAGGAGTTCTTATTGGTTCCATTTTACCAGCATTTAAAAAAAAATCCGGCGATATCCCTGACCTTGGTTGGCCCCAATAAGTAGGTAATTGCTAAAGGATCAATTCCCTCGTCATTAAACAATGGGCCCCAAACAAATGCAGTTTGTGTAATCAAGTGACAGTACAGGGCAACTGAAGGTAGGAGAATACAAAGGGAGCTTTAAGAATGATATTCACAAAAGTGCTGTGATAAATACCAGGAAAAGGGATAGAACTGAGGATTTGCAATAATGTAACTAGAAGGAGCAGGAAACAATTCTAGCTGAAGATGTTTCTGGACATTTTATGACACGCCTGTGAAGCACAACATACAGGAAGGAAGTATTGTTGCGATGAGACAAAGATAAATATTGTTTAATGAAATACTTTTGCTTGGGAGTATTTCACTGGGACTTGAGAATTCCCATGGCTATGTGGAACCAAGTTCAGAAGGGAGGCCATGCCCGCCTCCATAGATGAAAAAAAGAAACTGAGCCAGGGGAAGGGAACGCTATTTCTGTTGCCTCCTCAGCCAGCTCTGCGCGGTACAGGGCCAGTGAGTGCAGCATTCTGGACTAATATCATTTCACCTACTGAATTAAACATCATAAAAAGAGGATGGCTTGTTTCTTTTCCACAACTCTTCAAACAATCTTTGCCATAATGACAGGCCACCATGCAATGGTCGACCCACTACTGGCAGAATCCTAGAATTATTTCTGACTCCTTGATATCCAGGGTCATTTTTCCCTTCATAATTTGTCCTATTTTCTTCTTTTCGGCATCAGAGGATAGAATACACAGGGCATACAATAGCACCCGTCAGGAGAGGAAGGGATCCCACAGACGCCTTTTACTGTGATCATTGCTGTACTGGGATGGTTAAGAACTGTGGTTGGGACCCTTTCTGAAAATTACTAGTGTATGACCTTGAGAAATTGACTTCACCTCTTTGAACTTATAACATCTATGCTGTGGTGGAAATATCACCCATTCTCATAGAATTAACAAAGATTAATAACATAAGAAGGTTTTCAGGTCATGTTATCGAAGGACTGAGTCTACCATTGACACAGAGTCGGAGCCCAGTAAATACTGGTCATATTGGTAATTAGGGCAGCAAATGTGACAAACTGTATGAAAGACTTTCACAGGTGTGGATCTCACCTCGGTGGGAGCGTACAATGGGAACTGTCTGAGTTAATGAAGACACGTGTAAGAAGTTTGAGAGACAAGAGCTACCTTTGTTAAGCCTGAATCTTAGAGGAGTAGCAGGTGGGAACTGTGTGAAGTAGAAAGATAAAAGTAGAAGTAAGGGACAGGGCAAACATTAAAAGATCAATAACCATCCCAGGCAGCACTGTAAAGTGATAAACAAGGCTGGAGATAATGAATACTGCCAGGGAGGGGAGGGGTCGTGAAGGGCTTGGATGGACAGGGAAAGGTGACGGTGGTCCTGGGGCTTGCTGTGAGGGAGGAGAGAGGAGCCTGCCATGGACGGTCCATCCAGGCGTCTTCTGTCTCATCGTCTAGAGGCTTCTGTCCAGACAGCGCTCCCCCAGATACTTCCCTAGCTGAGGGGTTTGTATGCTATTATGTGTGAGTGAATATCCGACTGGTGGAAGGGTTATTACTATTATTATTAATGATAATACTACTTGAAACCACAGCCAATTTAACCCAACCATTTGGAAGAGCTACATTGCCCTATTATCCAATTGATAATTTCAGGGTTTTATTCACAGGCGCAATCATAAGAAAAACAAGGAGAAGACTGTCTCTCGGTTGTGTACATATGCATAGACTTTGCCTTTTGAGAACATAATTGGGGATGGGAGTTACAAAGAAAAGATCATTAAGAGTTACAAAGAAAGAAAGGGGGGAAAAAACCCTATTGCCTTCTTGTGCCATGTGCCAAGCCCTGGGAGGCCTATTAGACTTCATTTGAACTGGAGACTGTGCCCAACCAACTAGGGCAGGAACAGTGCAGGGGACGTCAGAGGCAGCAGACCCAGGGGCAGAGAGGTAAAAGGGACAGAAGGGCAAAAGAAAGAGCTGTGTTGGAAAAAAGCTGCAAGGGAATTTTCTACCATTTAAATATTAGGCAAAAATAGCAAATAGAGCTGCCTGGCAGAGACCCCTGTTCCCTCTCCCACCCACCCAATAAATACAAGGTCTTCAGCTGCCAGGATCTCTAATAATCTACAGATTGATGAGTTGGGTCTTTTAGTGATGTGTGGGTTAGCAACTCAGGCGATTCCCACCTGTGGTCTGAAACTGAATAAGGGTAAAACCAGGAGGGGGCCATTTGGGGGGACACGGTGGGCCCTCTACCACGAATCCCAGAAAGACTCAAGCCCTGAGGGGTGGCAGAGAACTGAGATCTCCTTGCACAAGCCTAGCCACGCCTGTTCCACGTTGCTGGTCAGGCATAGAGGCTCGATTTTACAAAATATGTCCATGGAGAAGCAAACAGCTTGGTGGCTTTAGTTAAATATAAAGACAATTAGGGATGCCGAGGGTTAAAATTGATCATTCATTAAAAAATATAAGTAGATATTCCTAAGAACTTCCTAAGAAGTAGGGTAAGTAGCAATAAAATCGCTCAGATTATGCTGATAGACAGAAATATTAAGAACCGATCTTTCTCTATCTATCCATCCATCCATCTATATTTTTAGCTTTCTACTTTTTTCCTATAGTACTACCCATAATCCTTTAAAGGTAGAATCTATTACATTTTGGATTCTCCTACAGATCCTACCTTAGTGCAGTGGGATAAATATGTTTTGAATGAATAAATAAGTTAAAAAAAATCCTGATAAGACTCTACAAAGAAATGACATGATGCAGACTCCAGATTAGCCCAGTTACTGAAAAATGATACAGCAGAGATGCCATACCCTTCCTTGACCTTTCCAGTAGCTTTTGATCCTTATTTTGTTGTTGGCAAGATTGTAAGGTCAGAGAACTGAGATCTCCTGGACCGGGGACCCTGTGGCATTCCAGGGTGTGTTTCTACTCAGAAGTGCTCACAGTGAATATTCAAGTGCCAGATGCTGTCCCAAGTGCTTGGGAAGAGTAACGCATTTACCTCTCAGACCCATCCAGGAAGTAGGTGTTCTTGTGATTTTACTTTTACACATAAGGAAGGAAAACTTGCCCAGATAAGTAACTCGTGTGAGGTCCTGGTGTCGTAAATGAGGATGCTGGGAGTTGAACACAGGTACCCTAGCTCTTCAGTCTATGTATTTAGGCTTTTCTACCTCTGAACATTGTTCTTTTCCTTGTGTCTTACACAATGTCTTAGACATGCCTGTCATGCAGCTGTGCTAACAGCTCGTCCGAATGCTAGCAATAATTTTCAAATTCTATATTTCAATAACAGTGAGGAATTATAGTGAAACACCCATTCAAATACTTGTATTACATCCTTCTTGCTGAAAGATGCAGAAAATGAGAATATCCCAGACATTCTAGATGGGGGGGAAAAAAAGCAATAATTATATTTTAGTATATATCATAAGCTTGGACAAGGAGACTTAAAGGGGGTAGACTTATCAGGTTGATCAGATAATTTTATCTTGTGATAACCTAATACCATTGCAAGGTACGAGAATGTGCATTCAATCCTTAAAACCTACAAGCCCACCCAGATGTCTGTAAAGATATCCAGTCTTTTGATAGGGTTAATTTTGTAAATATTTGGGACAATATTTATGACATTTACAGCAAAATATCATAAGTGTATTATATAATAAAAAGGGTGCATTAGAGAAGACGTTTAAGAGTTTAAGAAATATTTAAGATGTCTTACAATGTTTAAGGAGTTGAAGAGGTAGAAAAAAGGAAAGAAAGACAGAGAACAAAAAGAAGAAAGAAGGAGAAAGGAAGGAGAAGGGAATGGAGGGATGGAAGGAGAGAGAGAGAGGAAAAAAGAGAAAAGTATAAAGTCTATTTTAAAAAGTACAGAAGATGTGGTTCTTGCAGACAACCCAAATGAATTGATTGCTATGTTTTTAAATGAAATTTGGCTCTAAGTCTCCCAAACCTAAGGTAAAAAGGGAAACTGTATCATGAAATAATTGTATCATGCTATTTCATAGACATTATATTTTATTTTCAGAAATTATACATATTATGTTGAGAAGTACTTGTTATGTCTTCAATTCACAGTTTATCACAAGTGCCAAATATAACTGAACACAGATATTCACATTCCACTTGAGTAAGTCTCTGCTTTTGTATGACGAATATAATGTAAGTCAGTCTCTGGAGGCTTCTGAATTGAATTATCACATCACTGATACCTTGTTATTAAAGACATCTTAGATTAAGATAAAATACCACTTGATGCTGAAAGGTAAGCTGATCAACTAATTACTTGACAAGTTTCAAAAGAGACTCCCTGAAAACAAATAGAAGGAACACTTTTGAAATTGAAATATAATTATAAAGTAATGAAGATTATGTAGCACTTAGATCCTTGAGTATTGACATTGAACAATCAAACATGTGCCTGAGAAATGGTGTGAATTTCCCCCAGGCAAATAGCTTCCTCTTGGCTTTCCAGGAGGGCTTCTGCAGGTGGAAGTTGACATAGGCTTTTGCTCTCTGCAGAAGTCTTGGACATGAGTCATCTTATGCTGGTGCCCCCTGGATAGCCGTCAGAACCTCATTTTGAAACATACTCAGCTTGTGATCACTCAGCCAATTGACTGATATCCATAAAATGGGAGTTGGGAAGCAATCCCATTTTTTATGCATGCAGGACAATGTTCTTCCTCTAAGAAGCTAATCTTATGCAGGCCAATTATCTCCCCACACTTCAATCTCTACTTCAGTTTTTAATTCGAAAATGAGAAAGAGTTTCTATCTCATGTATTCATTCATTGAACTAATATTATGAAGAGAAGAAAGGTGACACAAAGTCCTTTCCCTTATTCTAATAGAGGAAACATAACAAACAAGGGTGTGATATATCCAATAGTGGTAACTGCTATGGATCCAAATAAAGCAGGATCAGGGGGTTCCAAGTGCTGGGGTGAGAGCTGTTGTTATAGGAAGAGTCCTTAGGGAGGACTTTGCATAGAGGGATTATTTGAACAGAGATCAGAAGGATGTATGGTGATAGGAAGGAAGATTTCTTCAGCCACAAGAGACAGCAACTACAAAGGCCCAGAGGTAGGGGTTTCCTTGGCGTGTTGAAGTGATAATAAGGAGGCCACTGTGTCTGGGAGAAAATGAGTGAGAAGAAGCATAGTAGGGATAGACTTGGAGAGATAAAAGGAGATCAAATCATGTTGTTGAAAGGACACTGGTAACGATTTCTCATTGCAACAACATAGAGTAGGACACAATTCCCAATCCTCTTCCTTACAGCTAAAACTGCTGGATGTAACACACCAGAGAAGTGTAGAAGACTCTGGAAAGTGGAGAGGCGGATTATGTAGGGTCCTTGGACATGAGAAAAAATGGTATGGGGTGAGTTCCTTGGGTTTCCTTTTTGCTCCCATATATCCTGTACAGGACCTGCAGGAGCCTCCATCCAGAACTGTCAACAAGTGCCAACAACAATAACATTAAAATCAGAAAACAAATTAAAAAACAAAACAAAACAAAACAAAAACCACCTTTGAGAAAATCTGTTCCTCCTAACCAAAGGACTGGAAAAGGGTCCTATCTGACCTATCAACAGAAAACCTTTCTGGCCATACTTTCACCTCTCTCCACACACTCATTCAAATACCAATGGAAATTATGTTCTCTCATTACATCCTTCTACAAATAGGCATTGAGCTCCTATCCCTTCATCTAGTAGTGTTGGTGGGGGTCAAGCAGGAAGCTGATCTTTCGCTTCCCATTCTGTGGAATCAAGTATGCACAGATTCCCAGATTCCTCTGCTAGGATTCCCAAGCAGGATCTAGCATCAAGTTGAATCTCCAACCCTATCTAGCAACAAGGAGAATTTAACAAGTTGATAATCAGGCAGGGCTGGTCAGGCAGGGCTCCTTTCCCCTCACTCCAGTATCAGTAGAGCCCGGTGGGGAGATGTTCCTCTGCACCTGACCATTATTAACAAGGCCAAATGAGGTGGTAAGCAATTCGGCCAGTTTCACTCCAATTTCCCCTCTCTCAGTTCATTTTTTTTGAGGCTAGTAATGTCCTGTTAGCAAAATTAGACAAACACATTACAAACAAACAAACAACAAAAAAACAAAGAGAAAAGTACAAATTAATACCTTTCCTGAATTTAGATGTTAAAGTCAACAAAGTTTTATCATATCAATTCTAACAGTGTGTAATAAGAATTAGAAAATATGACTAAGTTGTACTCCAGGTATGCAAAATGGGTTCAACGTTTGAAAATCAGTGTTACCCATAATATGAATGAGCAAAAGAAGAAAATTCATAAGATTATATCAACAGATGCAGAAAAGGCATTTGACAATATCTATCACCCATTCACTACAAAAAATACAATAAAAAAACCCAAATTCTTGGTAAAGAGAAACAGAAGAAAGTTCCTTAATGTGATAACAGTTATCTACCCCCAAACTCCACCAAACATCGTACGTAATGATGATTTTCTCTCTAGGACTGGGAAGCAGGCAAAGATGCACACTTTATTCTTATTCAACATGGTTCTAGAATTTCCAGGAAATGCAATAAGGCAAGAAACAGAAACAAAAGGCAAACAGATGAGACAGAAAGATACAAAGTTGTCTCTACTTGAAGAAGACATGATTGGCTACATTAAAAGTCCCAAGGAGTCTAAAAAAGAAAGTATCAGAAACAAACAAACAAACAAACAAGCAAAACAAGAAAAAAACCCTCCCAGAGCTAATCAGTGACTTCAGTGTCATCTCAGGATAGGATATCAGCACATGGGACTCAATCATGTTTCTGTATACTAATAATGGACATGTAAAAACCAAAATTAAAAACTTAATACCATTTACGAACACTCCAAAGAAAATTAAATGCTAGGTATAAACTTAACATTTACAGGATCTGCATGCTGAAAATTACAAAATGTTGAGAAAGGAATAAAAAAAAAAACCCAAATGAAGAGATACATTGTATAAACAAATTGGATGATTCAAGTGGTAAAAATGTCACTTCTTCCCCAATTGATCAGTGTGCTTCCTCTCACAATCGCAGGTTTTGATAGAAATAAACAATTTTATTATAAAATTTATGTAAAAAGGAACAGAACCTATGATAGTTAAAACAATCTTGAGAAAGAAGAATAAAGTGGGAGGAATGGCTCTCTAGATATTTAAGTCTATTACATAGCAACCTTAGCCAAAGTAGCCAAATCCATGCGATATTGTGAGGAGATATACACAGATCAATGAAACAGAGTGGAGAACCCCAAAATACTTCCCCACACAATTGTGGCCAAATACTATTTGCAAGGTGCCCAAACAATTCAACAGGGTTAAGATACTTTTATGGACTGAATTGTGTCCCTCCCACAGTTCACATGTTAAAGCCCTAAACCTCCATGTGACCGTTCTTGAAGATGGGCCTTTGGGAGGTATTGAGGGTCAGATCTCTATGATTGGACAGAGGCTTTAAAAGAAGGAGAGTTATCACAGTCCCACTTACATGTGAGGACAATGAGAAGGCAGCTGCCTTCAAGTCAAGGAGAGGACTGTCACCAGGAACTGAATGGGCCTGTACCTTGATCTTGGACTTCCCAGGTTAAACGTCTGTTGTTTAAGGCCCCCAGTCCTTGGAGTTTTGTTATAGTAACCCAACCAGGTTAACTAATACAAACAGCCTTACCAACAAATTATGCTGTAGGTCTGGATATCCATCGTAAAAAAAGATGAACCTTAACCTCACACCTTCTACAGAAATTGACACCAAATGGATCACAGACTTAAACGTAAAATGTGAATCTGTAATATTTGCTCTCTCAGGCTAGAGGAAAGTGTCAGAGTTAACACTAAAAACATGACTCAGGAGGAGAAAAATTCACCTTGTCAAAATTAAATTCATTTGTTCCAAAATTGAATTAGACCTCATCATACTTAAAAACTTTTGTTCTGTGAAAGCTGAAGTGAAGGGGATAAAAGGACAAGCTGTAGAATGGGGCACAGTATTTGCAAACCACAGATTTGATAAAGAAGTGGTGTCCAAAGTATACAACAGACTCTCCAAACTCAATGCTAAAAAATAAACAATTCAGACAACAGGAAAAATATATGAACAAACATTTCATAGGAGAGGATTTAGAGATGACAAATACAGTAAAAGGTGTTCCACTTCATTAGCCATTAGGGAAATGAAAATTAAAACTGCACTGAAATACTACTATATGCCTATCAGAGTGGCTAAAATTGAAAAAAAAAAAAAGTTAGTGAAAACACCAAACACTGATAAGGATAAAAAAAAAAAGTCTTTCCTACATTTGCTGATAGCAATGCAAAATGGTCAGGCCATTCTGGAGCACAGTTTGGAAAGTTTTTTATGAGAAAGAACAACTTTGCAGCTAGCTACCATATGACCCAGCAATTGCATTCTTGTGTATTTATCCCAGAGAAATGAAAGCTTCTGGTCACACAAAAATCTATATGTGGCTATTCATAGTCGCTTTATTTATAATAGGCCTAAACTAGAAATGACCCAGATTCAACAGGTGAATTATAACTACACTGTGAAACACCCATACTAATAATTTTTTTAAAGATTGATTTATTTATTTGAGAGACAGAGAGAGAGAGAGACCATGCAAAAGGGGTGGGGAGAGACAGAAGGGGTGGGAGAAAGAGAATCCTTAAGCAGACTCCCTGCAAGGTACACAGCCCAACATGGAACTTGATCCCAGGATTCTGAGATCATTACCCGAACCAAAACCAAGAGTCAGACCCGCAACCAACTGAGTCACCCAAATGTCCCTATATCGATAGAACTTTGAATTAACTACTGATACATGTAATAATATGGATGAATCTGCAGGAAATTACATTTAGTGAAAAAAAAAGTAACTACATATACTGCACGATTCTATTTCTAGATCATTCTTTCAATGAGAGAATTATAAAAATGGAGAAGAGATCAGTGGGTAACGGGTTAGGGAAGGGGAAGATGGGAGCACTAGCTGGATGTAGCTATAAAAGAGCAAGGCAAGAGAGTCTTGCGGTGATGGAAATGTACTGCATCAATGTCAATATCCTGACTATTGCTCTGTACTTTTGCAACATGTATGTTATCATCCAGAGAAACTGGGTAAAGAGTACAATTACTGCTTACAATTGCACATGAGTCTACAATGATTTCAAAGTGAAAAACTTCAATTTAGAAAAGAAAAGGAACACGATCTTTATTCTTTGCACAATGGAAAGTCAGTTAATCTCTGCTAAGGCCAAGAGAGGGATGATCTGATGTAACTTTGGCTTCTGCACAGGGCCATGGTGGAAGTAAGAAGTGAGACAGAGGTGTGGCATCCCTACAAACAAACAAACAAACAAACAAACAAAAAACAGGTTCAAGTTAGCTTGAACCAGGGATGCAGTAGTAGATGTGGACAAATTCTAGATCTCCTTTGAAGGTGATGGTAACACTGATAACTATGGCCAATGGATTGGATTTGGGAGGCTTCCCTCCCATATTTCTACTTCCAGATTTGTACCCACTCATCTCTTATGTGCATTTTATTGTACAGAGACGTCCCTTTCTTTTAATTTTTTCTAGTGCATCTAACTTGGACATCTTGACATTGGGCATGAGAAGTTCCCTCTATCTTCTCTTCTCCTGAATAACTTCTACTCGCCCTTTAGATCCCAGCTACAGGCCAGGTTTTCAGGAGAGAGTCTTTTCCACTGTTTGGTTTTTAATGAGAACATCTTAAAATTATATATACTATCTTATTAAATACTCAAAGTAGAGAGAACAGCATGAGGATACCTTTGGAGTTAGGGAGTGAAGACAGGCAACAGGGACATTTTAAATGTCACCCCCTCTTTCTGATTAGAGAGCTCCTAACACCTGCTTCATTGGTGGCCCTTTCTATGTTGCAAGAATTATGCACAGTGTTTCTTATGGATTATTCCATTTAATCTTTGAAGAAAATTTATGAAATAAGCACTTATTGTTTTGATTTTACAGATAGCTAAATGAAGTCCCAGAGAGACTAAGTATCTCTCCTAAGATAATGAAGCTAGTCAGTGGTATAGATCAAGGACTCTTTAACTCCAAGGCCTATGGGCTTAAACACCAGCCTGTTTCCATCCATGGCTTCAGCCTCACCCCTGTCTCTCTCCTTGGTCCCCTGGGACCTTAGGGTGGGGTTCCCTCTTCTTAGAGTTGTCTTGTGATTTATTTCTATTGCATTGTTCCTAGGCATTTCCCTGTAGCAAGCGTCCTTCTAGCACTTCAATATTTTGTTCTTCCTCCTGAGTGATTGGGTATGTGTTCCTCCTTAGACATATTCTCATGGACGCCTCAGGTACCACTAAATGGCCTTATACATTAATCTCCATCTGAGTAAGTAGTGTTTTTTGAAAGCTAATTGGAAATAAATGTTGTACACATTTTTTTTTTAATTATAGGATACATTAGCACTCACTTCAACCTAAGCCCTTAAAATCATCTGCGATCTTCAAGAACATGTTGGTAAACCAGTCTTTGATTGTTTGCACAGATCCAGAAAACTCTCAAGTTAGTACACAAAGCACTTGACCCTACTTGATGACAAGGGATGCTTCCAAACTCCTTTTCTTTTGGGTGACATTTGGCAGTCAAATTTGGTAGGTCTTTGCTGAAGTTCATGGAGCTTATTCTAGTCTCTGAACTCCAATGGCCCTAACAGGTAAAGGACCATTCCAAGTTGGCTGGTCTTCTTATGTGTATTTTTCTGAGTTCTATATGAAGAAAATAAGCAGGGAAAAAGTTCAACTTCTTTGGAAAAGGTTAAGTTTTGTGGGCTCAGAATCAGTGTGTGTGTGTGTGTGTGTGTGTGTGTGTTTTGGGCTAATGTCCAGAATATGAGCTCAATTAGCTGCCTTCCAACCATTTGCAACCCCTTCTTGGAAATCACAGAGGCTTCACGGGTAATCGGGATCTTTACTTGTACCTTTTCAGAAAGTCTTTTATCATGGGGGCTGGGAGACTTGGGTGTACAGTAATTTGGTTGGTTCTGTCAAATACACTCAGCTTAGAAAGATTTCCTGAAAAGGGGTGTCTGAGTGGCTCAGTCAGTTAAGTGAGGGACTCCTGATTCCAGCTCAGCTTATGATCTCATGGATCTTTTTAATAATAATTTAATTTAATGATTATAAATAAATAATTTAAAAATTATTAATTTATTTAGTAAATAAATAATTTACTTAAAACAAGATTTCTTGAAAAAAATATAGGCAACACACATTATTCAAGGGGATCTATCACGATAGATGGAGGGGGCTATTCCAATGGGGGTTTTCTCTAGGGGAGAGATTTGGACTCAACTCCAAATATAACAAAGAAGCTGAGTGTGCCTGTGTGGGGTCAGGGGATGGAAAATTACTGAGAGGAGATACCAGGAGTCTCACGGGGATTCTGGCTAAACCAGAAGGTGGAGGATGAGGAACCTGCTCAAAAAGCATAGGTGATCAGATACTAAAGATGGGAGATTCTGGTAAATGGCTAAGCAGGATTCTTGTTGCGATCAGACCATGCACAGATGATGACAGAATTAAAAAAGTCAGGACCCTCTTGAGAAGAGAATTCAGAAAAGCCTGAGTAGAATTGATCAAGGAGAGAATCTTTGTTCCACTTAATTAAAGAAAGTTGCAGAGATAACCAGTCTGGGCTCTCCCAGACAGACCCCTGTATTCTAGCCAGTGCAACTTTATCCACATCTGCATCTCCATCTGGAGGCCCTCCAAATCCACACCATGATGCATTCACTGGGGAGACCAAATACTCCGACATATTCGTACGTTTGCCTGTATCTGTAAAATCCATCGGGGTACCATGGAGGACCTTACAGGGGAAAACATGTCTATAGGAAGATAGGAACTAAATCCTGCTTTCTTTTTCCTTCTGAGAATGTGTGGTCCTTTCCTAGCTGGGGTGCCTCTGAGCAAGGATAGTGAGAGAGACCAATGACTCTCCCCAGTGACTCTTTCATGTGAGAAGAATCCCGTCTGGAACTTCCTCATGATATCACGTGCTATTGTCACATGATCTGCCACAGCAATTCATTTCTTGGACAACATGACTGTCTTCAAAAGAGTTTTTAGAAATGACTTGATCCAGGATTGGTAGCCTTATCTTACTAACGCGCAGGTAACAGATAACTGAGATTTGCTAACTTATCCACCCACGCGTCATGTGTTTTAAATAAAATGAGAAGACAAATGTAGCCTGTTCCACACTCGGGGCAATGAACATCATGATGGAAGTATTGTGTAAGCATACCTGATTTTCCCAGAGACAGCAAGAGATAGGGAAGAGCCTTTTAGTCCAGAGACAGACACACAATAATTGCTCTGTGTATTATAGTAATACTCACCTAAGTTTCCTTTTTCCTTTGCTTTTAATTTTTTTAGAAATATTTTTATTTATTTATTTGACAGACAGAGAGTACAAGGAGGCAGAGTGGCAGGCAAATGGAGAGGGAGAATCAGGCTCTCTTCACAGCAGTGAACCCCGTGCTGGGGTTGATCCCTGAACCCTGGGATCATGATTTGAGCCAAAGGCAACTGCCCAACCAACTAAGCCATCCAGGTGCTCCTCCTTTTGCTTTGAAACATCAACATTAGATTACAGCAGGTAAACCATTTGTTGAGAAGAAATAAACTCATAATAGTGAGAGTGAGCTAGGTAGAGTGTAGTATAGAATTAATTTAAGGATAAACATTTTCAATAACCCAGGAATGCTATAAATGAGATTTCTGTATATAAACGTTTGATTCTTCAGTGTGGATTATGTGACTGAGTCAGGTCATTTCCATTTCACTACTTATAATTCCTATGGATTAAATCTTTTCTTCTAGATGTAATGCAATATTCAGGGTGTAATGATAGGCAACAGGGGCCCATTTTTATCCCCTTAACACAAGGGCCATGCCCATAATTTAAGGGTTTCATGTGAAAGTGTGAGCAATGTTCTCAGAACAAAATTCTTTATTGGGACTATTGAGGGAATAATGGTGACTTTTCTATAATTGAAGCTTCTCAGTAAAACATCTATTTCCCATTACATGCTGAAGGAAGTTATTTTAATGTGAGGAAGCATTTTTAAAAACCTTTGTTTTAGAGCATGGGGAAGTTCGATGTTGTTTTAACTCTATCATCTTTTATTTTTCTTGTGCTCATTCAATTGTTGGTGGAAGACAAAGGTTGAACCTACTTCTGCATGTACTAGACATGGGAGTGCAGGAGTTTGTGGTCTGAGCAGCAGACTGCTGATTTCGGGAGTGACTATTGTAGTGGTTGGTGGTAATGCAAACGGTTGGATTCAGTGGTCAGGCAGACAAGAGTTAAGAATTGACAAGAGTTAAGAATTTATATTATTAAGGAAACAGAGACTAATGCACAGAAAAGGCACTAATATGGCCCATATTTAGCACTGTGACATTTTTTTAAACTACAGCTACCTGGTGAAAAATATTAGTGATACCGTATCACATAATAAGCATAGTCTTTAAATGCTTTGTGATATTTCTCTGGGGTTTAAAATAGATTGGTTTTCTTAGAGAATGTCTGAAAAGGTTAAGGATTCTGTCAGGAAAAATACTTAAAGATGCAGATTGTGTTTAAAAAAAAAAAAAAAGCACACCACCCAGATTGAAGACACTTATGGCAGCCATTTTTAAAAGTTGGATTACCACTCTCACTAACTGAATTCAGGTATATTTTTAAGACCAGATCTAAACATCTAGTTTTATTTATCTTTTTAAGATTTTATTTGTTTATTTGTCAGAGAGAGAGAGTAGAAGCAAGGGGAGAAGCGGGCAGAGGGACAAGCAGACCCACTGAGTAGAGAGCTGGGCAGGGAACTTGATCCGAGGACCCCGGGATCATGACCAGAACAGAAGGCAGATGCTTATCTGACTGAGCCACTCAGGTGTTCTGAAACATCTAGGTTTAAAAAAGCATGGTGGAAGGTGGGATTTCAAGAATGCAGTGTGAAAATTGAAAGCACCATCATCAGTATTGTTAGTACTGAAACAGGCAAAGAGAAATGTGATTATTTACCTAATTTGAGAATGAGCAAGTGGGTCCTAAGTAAAAAAGCAAAGCCAGAAATCACATAGAAAATGATTAATCTATTTTATTTTATTGGATTTATTTATTTATTTATTTGACAGACAGAGTTCACAAGTAGAGAGACAGGCAGAGAGAAGGGGAAGCAGACTCCCTGCCAAGCAGAGTCCGATGTGGGGCTCAATCCCAGGACCCTGAGACCATGACCTGAGCTGAAGGCAGAGGCTTTAACCCACTGAGCCACCCAGGTGCTCCTATTAATCTATTTTAAAATCTAAATATTTCTTTATACCAAAATCTTTCATAGGCAAATGTCAATGGAACATTGGTAACTGGGCCATGTTCATGACAAATATAAATAAATGTTAAATTTCTCATGAGGCAATTAAAAAAAAAACATTAGTATTTTGAGAGGAAAGAATATGAACCATGTTCATTCTTTACTTGGTATAGATAATATCATTTGATCTAAAGCATTCTCAGTATGGTACTAGTTAGCACACATTCCCCCAAAATGTCTGCTGTCATGGGAACCCCTTCCTCTTCATTCCCAAACACCTAAGCATTAAGGTGCTAGAGTTGGATTTTCCTCACACAGACAGAACAAGAGTCAGAACTCTGGCACAGGGACAGGAACACTAATTTGCTCCACGTCACATCAGTAAAATTGATTTTCTAAGTGTTTCAGATTAACAAATAATCTCATTTCATTTAAAACAAGGCCTTTAAAACATTTATTGTCAGGGTTTCTCATTCCAACTAATGGAAAGCCATTATTTCGCTTGTAAACATACACAACTGCAAAATGGTGTGTTTGGCCACAGAATTTATATCCTGATCCCTGGAACTGGGCAGCACCCCCTTCCTGGTGCCATTCAGCTTCCATCTCAGTAACTGCCCTATTCTCAAGCCCTTCGATCCTGCATAACTTAGCAGGCATGGAGAAAAGAAACACACGCTTTTCCCTCATCAGATAATATTACATGGCATTCTCCGTAGAGAGAGGTCTTGACCTGTCTGAAGATCGTTTGCTTCTATCCTTAGGCGGCTTTCTCCAAATAGGACTTACTATTCACCCCATTTTCAGCATGATTTTCCTTCTTATGTTAGCCAGAGATCTGTTTCTAGGCTTTCCCTTCTTTACTTCTGGGAAGCCAACTGGCTAACAATTCTCTCTAGGGAGTCCATGGAAATTGTACACTCAGAACAGCAGCTAGGGGCACAGAGCAGCACAAAACAGCCAGAGTCTCTGAGCACATTATCAATAATATCAGCTTGTGAGTCTATCCCCCAGCTAAGTGGTTCGCAAGAGCCTATTTAAAGTGATTATTTAAAAAAAAAACCCATAGATTTAGCTTCTGGATATTCAGCTTTCTAAAATAATAATTATTATTTTGTACATATAAAAGAATGGAAATAGACTATGATCTTTCAGAGAACAGCAGTATCAGAATAAGATTTGCCTATTAAAGCTTGAGCTTAAACAATTCCAACAGGGGTGACTGGGTGGCTCAGTAGGTTAAGCATCTGTCTTTGGCTCAGATCATGACCTCAGGATCCTGGGATCGAGTCCCATGTTGGGGGCTGTGTGCTCAGTGGGGAGTCTGCTTCTCCCTCTCCTTCTGCCTCTCCCTACCACTTGTGCTCTTTCTCTTAATTAAATAAATAAAATATTTAATAAAATAAAATACTCTTTGATTCTTCACCTTAGAATACTGCCTGATTCTTTGCGTCCTTGGAGTGACATGGAGGTGTGCTAGAAGGAGATGCACAAGCTGATTATTTCTAAGGATCTCTTCAACTTTCCTGCCTGGAGATTCAACAAAGCAGGGAACTCTTAAGGCAGGTGAGAGCCACGGCTAGGTCCCGTCTCTATGCAGACAGTCTTATGGGAAGCCTGTTTCTCCTCCTCTTCTGCTCCCCAGGAACCGTGCTGCCAGTGCAGCCCCACACCCCACATCATTCTTCATGTCCCCTTTTTCCTTCTTTCCTTACTCAGAGAGCTTCTACCACAGCAACCATCCCATTCCTATTGCAGTAATCATAAAACTTTTGAGAAAACACAAAAAATCCATTACATGCATATATACATACATACAAACACCAAAATCCACAGCAGAGTTGTGGTCTCTGCTACCGAAAATTATAAAAAGTTAAGTGACCAGTTCAGAAAACAGAAGTACTAAACCTGCGCACTGAATAAATATTGTCTGTTTCCAAAACATTACTTTGGAAGATCAAGGATGCTTTCAGACTTTGATGTCAGACACTGTCAAAACCGAAATCACATTCTTTTGCTTATTCTCACATAGGACAACTGGTTTTTGAAGACAAAAGCAGTTTTGGGTAATAGCTGAAACTCACTCAGAGTCCTGCAGAGTGATGGGGGGGGTGTTCTGTGAGGAATAACAAATGAGGGATCATAAGGAGCTATAACATTGAACGTGGGAATTTATTGTGCATGGGATACAAAACAACTGTTTGGATTCCCTGTATGTGTGTACGTGTGTGTGTGCTTGTAAATAAAGTTATTGGCTGGAAATATGTCGGCGCCTCACTGTGGCATTTTCTAGAGAGACATCTTGGTCAGTCCCATCCTCATGCTTATGGACATGGTGCGTGAGCCCCATCTCTCTGGTAGTGTAGGCTCCTTCAGGTAAGATCTTATCCATTTGCCATCACTTCACTCCCCACATGGCCCAGACCTTTGCCCTGTACACCATGGGCACTTCCCGATTTCATCAAAATGAGGAAATGAATGAATGTGTGGTGTGCCTTTTGCTGTCCTAACCCAGGCTCCATGTTTTGGCCTGGGCTCCTGAGTGCACTTCTCACTCAAACTTTTGGATCACCCTGAATGCTGATTTTCATGTTTTCCACTATGTGGGTCCCCTTTTATCTTTTGCTGACCTCTGCTCTCAAGATGTTCTCCAAAGGAAAGATCTCCATGTTCTTCTCCTGTTCTATATCATAACTACTCTGAAAGTAGATAGACTTTGGTGATGGACTGGATCAGGGAATGACTTCTTACACCTCAGGTTTTCTAGAACAGTTGATGTTTTAATCATTCATTGTGTAGTTAATCATATCCCGCCTGAGGGGGTCTACGCAACCGGGCAGAGTCTAAGATGCTAGCATCATGTCTCCAGCTGTTGGTCACAGCCCTCCTGTCTTTCCCAAGTCAGCTATTCCTGATATTCTATTCTAGTGGGCATTGTAGGATAATGGATTAAAGCATTATCCTTGAAATAAATAAATTAATTTAAAATATATATATATATATATATAGTGTATTTCTCCCTAATTGGCAAGTTTCTAGTTAAGCTTCAGTCTCCTGTCTAAATCTAATATGAGAGTATCTACTTCATAGGGATGCTCTGTGTTTGGAATGAAATAATACTTTTAATTTTATTTTATCTTCTCTCATTTTATTTATTTATTTGAGAGAGACAGAGCACAAGCAGGGAGAGCAACAGGCAGAGGGAGAGAAAGAAGCAGGCTCCACTCTGAACAGGGAGCCTGATGTGGGACTTGATCCCAGAACCCTGAGATCATGACCTGAGCTGAAGGCAGATGCTTAACCGACCGAGTCCCTAAAACAATACTTTAAAAAGGCTTTATAGGGTACCTGGCACTATAGGTAGTCAACACCTCAACGCATTATAACAACAACTTTTTTGCAAAGCAAATAATTTCAATTTTCTCCATGACTCTCTGAGTAGATGGTCTTCTTTGTTTCCCGGAGAAAAATAGAAAGTTTTGTGCAGAAATTTTCAAAATTTCCATTTACATAACATATAAAATTACTTGCGTTAACACAACGCACTCTTGCCACAGAGAGATGCATCTAGTTGTTTTCTGAGTAACTGCTCTTTGAATCCCTTCCTTGTCTTGTCCCCAGACCTCTTCATATTATTTTATCTATTTATATTATTTAATCTCTCCCCTTCCTATTATCACTTAAACAAATGCAAAATATCATTCCTGCCTTAAATTTAAAAAAAAAAATACCGTTTTTCCCCTATTTCTCCTTTGATCTATTTCTTGTTTTCATAGTCTACCATTTTGGAAGAGTTCCCTGCTATTGATTTTCTTTTCTCACTTCCCACGTGTAGCTCAGACAATTGCCAGCAAGCGTCTCCCCTCACCCCTGCCTGTAAACTGCTCTCCCCCAGTTCACTGAAGACCTATGGCTGAAAGAAACAGCTACAGGTAATAGCACAAGCTGTAGAACTGGACACTTGGGACTGAATTCTTTCTCCGACATTTGTTACTCTGTGATCTTAGGTGAGTTACTTAAACTCTCCCCATGCCTTAGTGTCCTGATCCAAAAAAAAAAAAAAAAAAAAAAAAAAAATGGAAATAAAATTACTGAGTGAATGCATGTAGAACAGAGGTCAGCAGAACTGTAGCCAGCCCACTGACTGATTTGGAAATAAAGTTTTATTAGAACACAGTTGTGCTGCTCACTCCTTTATGTGTTGTCAGTGACTGCTTTTGCACTTATGGGCAGAGAGAGTAGTTGCAACAGAGATTATACAGCCCACAAAGTCTAAAATACTTACTATCTGGCCCTCTGTGGCAAAGTTGCTGAACTCTGGCTTATAACTGCCTCTGGAGCATAATAAGCGCTCGGAAACATTAGATGGCGTTCTAACTCACACTCTAGGTAATACTTACCATTCTATAGACAAGAAGACTGAGACAAAAGGGAATAAAGTGATTTGTGCAAGGGTATATAGTTTGTAATCAGTGAAGTCAGAACTTAAACATGCACTTAATATTTCGGACCCCCAAACTTAAGACACTGACCATAATCTTGTATTGAGTTCAGGCTCATTACAGAGCCTGTAAAAAAATACAGTCTCATTCCCTTGGCCAGCATAAGCAGTACCTTATTTAAACTTTGTCTTGCCTCAAGTCCTCATGCTCTAAACAAGGTTTTGGTAAATGCCACATTTTCTACTTCTAGCACACATGTGTTAAATAAAACTTGTCTAGCATACATGTTAAATAAAAACTTGCTGATTCATTTGTTCTAGAGCAAGAATATATCCTCCATCAGTCTTTAGACCTACCCCAGTATGAACACAACATGGCCTGCTATTATAAAAAACACTGTATTCACTGGTTTTTGGCAACATCTCCAAGTCACTCCCTCTCTCTTGCATTCTGTTTAGCTTGTAGATACTGCCTTTTTTTTTTTTTTTGCCTTTTTTTTTTTTTTTTTTTGGCTGAATCAACATGTGAACCTCATTTTGCAGGATTTGTTAAAAATATAATTAAAATGTTGTATAAAGGTTTAGGCCAAATTGGCCTGGATCCTAGAACACACTCTAAGCAAAACCTCAAGGAATATACATTCATAGAAAAGGTTTGCTCTCTGGGATTCCCTCCCACTTGCTTTAACCTGATATTTTGCTTATTCTGCTATGAAATTCCTCAGAGGAGTGAAACAGTAGCTTGCCTCATTAAGACTCATCATTTACAAGATGTTGACAAATGTTGGCATTTATCCTGTTAACATAATAAATGTGAGAAAAATGACCATTTGGCATAGATAGTTCCATGCAAAATGCAAGCATGGCTGAGAATGAGGATGATTTGTTGGGTTGTCTAAGAAGCTTCCTTCAGTGCTACATATTGGAATAAATATGTTTGTGAAATAATAATTATTTCTTATTTGCTCCGTAAATATAATTTCTCTCTCTCTCTCTCTCTTTCTCTTTGGCACTGGGTAGGCAGGACAGCTCAAAACATAATCAAACCTTGAACTCAGGAAAACATCCATATAAATTTTGCTTTTTTTTTTTTTCATCTTACAGAAGTTTAGAATCTTTTTCTTGAAGAAAGTGATTACTTTTGTCTAATTATTTTAATACTTGGTTATTCTTTCATAAAACATGTATGTGTCTAATAGTCATAATTTTTGTTGTTATTTTCCAACATTATGATGTTTCACCTTAAACTGAATACACAGAAGGAAGCATATATAAATACAAATGAAAAAGAGCTGGTGGGATTTTTTTTTAATGAAAAGGATTTCATCTCTACTAATGAAAATATGTTGAGACTTTAATTTATTCAGTTTTACAGAATTTGACATTGACACTGAGCTTCTAGATATGTGTGTACATACACACACACACACACACACACACACACACACACACACACACAGGCATACACATATTTACATCAGGAAAGAGAAAAACAGCCCCTGGCATCCAGGAGCTGGCCTGGCACTCACAGGCAGATCTTGGTGTTCTTCTGTTGAACATAAACAATTTCATCTGTACCAGACAAGGCCACTCTGTGATGAATGAAGACCAAAACGAGATCACTGCTTAGTCATGGCTGAACACAGACAAAGTCACAAACATTGTCTAAACCACACAGATGACCAAACACTGTCCATGCTCCTTTCTGGAAACCTGCCCTGACCACCACTTTTTAAGTGATTAAATGCAACAACACTTTATCTTGATGCCAGCTGTTCTTCCTTCTAGATAAGATTTATTAAGATACCCAATCACAAAAATTACCTATGATTCCCAATAGCACCCCATCCAGAGACAACCCCAAATGTCATCCAACACAAACTCAAATCCTACAATAGGTCCTTTCTACTACCTTCTTACCGAAGAATGCCCTGTAATGTACATTCTCCCCACTCTGTGATAAGCAATGCTTCTAACTTGTCAAATATATGTGTGCTCCTGCTGGTGTTGGGCTGGAGGGCAGTGGCTATATAGAAACAGTAATACAATCACATTGCTTAGAAACATGGGCTGTCACATAGTAACAACACCCTTACAGTTCAATGCTTATAAATGTTAATTCGGATGAATTTCTTCAATCCATTTTTATAATATTTCTATGAGGCAAGTATTGGTATGATAGTTTGACATGCAAAGAAACTAATATGAAAGTAGTTAAGAGAACTAATAGTTTACATTTCAAAGCAACAATGTCACCATTTGAATCAGGGTTTTCTGACTCCTTGCTTTAAACTTCACCTCAACATACAGAATTTGATCCAGCACAGTCCTGCAAAACATTATGTCATTTTATGTCTGTATCTCCAGTAGATCCTAGGCTCCAAGAAAGAAGGGGCTTGTCCTATTAATTTGCATATACCTATTCCTTCATGGCATGGATTAAGTGCTCAGTAAATATTTACTGATCTCAAGTCAACTAGGATATGCATCAGCAGAGGAAGCTATTTCCACTGGCCGGAGGAACAAAATCCTAGGTGATCTAAAGAAATGGATTCCTAAATGCAAATCTATGTGACCCCATAACCAACAAGTGCAATTCAGAATCAGACTAGCTATTCCTCGAAGGGGATCCTGAAAGAGATGGAAAGGGCTCCACTTTGAGCACGGGTCAGGTAGTCCACCAAAACAGGGCGCATGATTCAGGGACCTGGTATTAACTTGCACAAAATCTCCTACTACCTGCCTTTTCAGACACGAAAAAAAATTATGAACAAGGTGCAAACAGAGAAGGAACTTGAAACGGTGTTGGAAATTAGGAAATCATAGTAATCCAAATCAAGAAGGAAACATTTGATATCAGCGAATATCAGACAGAGACTGTGAAATTGAGAAAAGACATCGGGACCAACTAGCCTGTTAGCTCACTGTTACAGCACTGAACCCCAGTGAGAAACACACAGAGGAGCACACAGGCCAGTTTGGAGAGCAGGGATGGAAGAAAAGAGCACACATGGGAAGCCAGACAAGGAAATCTCATCATTTATAAATACTGGTGATGCCTCTGATACTGGGATCTGATTGCTAAGGCCGGTGATACTACTAAGATGATATATTAAATAAGTACCATTTAAAATATATTAGGTACGGGGCGCCTGGGTGGCTCAGTGGGTTAAGCCTCCACCTTCGGCTCAGGTCATGGTCTCAGGGTCCTGGGATCACGCCCCAAATCGGGCTCTCTGCTCAGCGGGGAGCCTGCCTCCCCCTTTCTCTCTGCCTATTTGTGATCTCTCTCTGTCAAATAAATGAATAAAATCTTTAAAATATATATATTAAGTAAACATGTACTTATAATGTGATTGCAAATATTTAAATACACACAGATAAAGACAAAGTAAATAAACGAGTACCACAGTTGCTACAGTTGGTTGATGGTAATAAAGGAATATACGCAGTAGAGTAATATAATAAAAATTAAATTAGGGGCACCTGGGCGGCTCAGTGGGTTGAGCCACTGCCTTCGGTTCAGGTCATGATCTCAGGGTCTTGGGATCGAGTCCCGCATTGGGCTCTCTGCTCAGCAGGGAGCTTGCTTCCCTTCCTCTCTCTCTGCCTGCCTCTCTGCCTACTTGTGATCTCTCTCTGTCAAATAAATAAATAAAAATCTTTTTAAAAAATTTTAAAAAAATTAAATTAAATACATGTAATAATATAAATTAATCAGTAATATAAACTAAATGATCACAAAAGTTCTATGAATAATTCTATTGTAAGCATTGTGTCTCTTCCCTATAAAATGTAACCTTGTTTGGCAGAGGCAAACCTTTATCTGGGGGGAACAGCCTACTCCCCAGCAAGTAAGCTGTCCAGGGAAGAAGCAGCAGCTGGGTCCACTGGGTTTTGCTGGTCTTACCGTAAGCCTCATCTCCCCTCTGCCCTATATCTGCCTGCCCCTCCTTCATTTTGTGTGTGTAGACTTAAAGCATCTCGATCACTGTCATATTTCCCCCCAGCCCACCTCCGTCTTCCTGGCCTTAATCTTAAGTCTTTTTGGTGGAGTTGAGGTAACTGGGCCCTGTCTTGACATTGGAAACCTGCCCCGAGAAGGATTCCAGCTGGCTCTCTAAGCCTTCCTCTCCCACACCCATTGCGGCCCATTGGAGAGTGAAAAATCTGTGAGCAGTAAAGCCACTTTGCTTCAGAAAAGTAAGGAGACACCTGCATGTTGTAAATATGGAAAAGAGGAGCAAATCCCAGGGCACTTGGGTGGCTTGGTTGGTTAAGTGACTGCCTTCCGCTCAGGTCATGATCCTGGGGTCCTGGGATTGAGCCCCTGAGTTGGGATCCCTGCTCAGCGGGAAGCGGCTTCTCCACCATCTGTGCCTCCCCGCTCCCCGCTTGTGCTCTCTCTCTCTCTCAAATAAATAAATGAGGTCTTAAAAAAATAAAGGAAAAGAAAAGAAAATTCTATTAAATTATATATAGGCACTACTTAACTGTAGAAAAAGAAGTTGGTTCATGGTACTGTTTCAAGAATTCTTAGGTTTGGGGATTTTTTTTTTTTTTAGTCTTTTTAAAAATTTTTTTAAAATTTCTTTTCAGAGTATCAGAATTCATTGTTTATGCACCACAACCAGTGCTCCATGCAATACCCACCACGAGGCTCTCACAACCTCCAAAACCCGCAGATTGTTTTTCCGAGTCCATAGTCTCTCATGGTTCATTCCCCCCTCCAATTTTCCTCAACTCCCTTCCTTATAATGACATCATCAAGATTGAGATAATGTCATGGTGTTTGAAGTAGTCTTATCATTGATTAAAAAAAAATGGATCATCACTTTTGGTGTGATGTAGAATGTCCAGAAAATCACTATATGGAAGAGATACAAAGATTTTTTTAATTATTAATTTCTCTGGTAAGAAGGCATGTGAGCAAATGAATATATAGTAATTGTATGTAAACATGTGATTCCTAATTTAAATAATCATTGGGTTTAAAAATTTGAAACAATTTAACAAGAGACCACACAATGTTTATTGCACTGCACTTCAGCATTCAAAGGGACAGATTTTAAAAGTATTTCAAAATCATCAAATCCACAACACTATGCACGATGTTATATGTTATGATGTTCAGGATATATGTGAATTTTGTTAATGATGCTTTATTTAGTATTGATGCTTGTACTTTATTCTCAAATATACTGGGTGATGAAGTATATTAGAATCAATTAAATCACTTTGGCTAGTAGAAGCATATTTTCATAAAAGGGATTTAGATTAAAGAGTGGGGTTACCTGGATCTAGGCTTTTTTTTCAATGCTATTTTTTTCAATGCTTTCAATCACTCCAGAGAGTTGATGCAAAGAACAACTATGGTGCATACCATCATCTTATAGATAAATTCATTGATTCATTCACTTTTAAATTTACCTGATGAGTATTTAGGTAATACTTGCCCAGTGCAAGACATTTTGCCAGGTATCATCAGCAGATCAAAAAACTGTGTAAGTCTTGTCCTGAAGGATGATGTAGTTTGCTGCAAATAGGCCACTGGCATGCTCCAGGAAGCATTTATGGTTTAGTTCTTGAAGGTCTCTGGAATATTGAAGTTTTTACTTTTTCTACAAAGAAGGATGAGCTAGAGTCTCCCAATGAGAGAGTAATGGGCTAGCAGACATTTGCTTGACAAAGGTCAGATTCTAGTGGCCCATTCATTGCCATTGTACTCCTGAAAATCACATTTGCTGTTATTAAAGTCACACCGTGTTACTATTAAATAAACTTTATGAGTGAAATGACAAAAATGTGGCATTCTCAATATGGGGTCCTTGGGATTTATGACGGTCATCTCGTATGAATGTCAAGGGCTTTCAAATGTTCCAAGGTGAATCCTACGGGCTGGTTTCTTGAGACCTGAAGGGAGATTTACTGTTGCCTACAGAGTGAGGGAAACTGACCCTTCCACAAACTATCTACAGTCTCAAAAGCTGTGTTGTGCTCTTTGGGTCATTACCCTTCTGGTGAATCTTCTGAACTTTTGGTGAGTCTTGTGGTTCTTCTGAAGAGACTTTTAGGGTCCAAGGTCTACACTGAAAACTATAGAGCTATCTGATAATGAACCTAACCGCCCTACCCCATCACCCTCAAATTATTTTAGGCATGTTTATGCTTCTTGAGTTGCTACCTGAGGGCATCTATGCTCTAAGCATGTAGGTCTGTATTTTCTGGAATGAACAACCACTCACATTAAGTCACATTTGACTTATTATAGTCCATGGGCAGTCTGTGTATTCACTGCAGAATCTGATAGAAATTTTGTGGAAATCTTACTTCTATGGGGTTCAGGTTCCACTTCTCTTCATTCTAGAAACGAATCTTTAGAATGGGAGCTAAAATCTGAGAGCGTTCTTACCTCAGCAAAAATTCTCAACTGTATTTCTAGGGAGAGAATACGAAAATAAATTGCAAACCACCTCACATTATTTTAAACATTTTTAAATGCAATTGTATTGGGAAATAGCATTTTGGGAAATCTGGCCTTGAATACTGTCATCAAATGTTAACCCAAAGGATTGCAGAGAACTGTTGGCTAGAATAATTCATTCATATCCATGAAGATAAATCTCTAAAGATGATTTTGCTCTTGATCGAATCTTTCTACTGTGAACTTATCTTAGGATCCATTTGGGTTTTATTTTGGAAAATAATCTTTAAATAAAACTGAGCAGGTAATACAAAATGATGGAAACTACATCTCTGGTGGCAACACGAACTTGGGGTTTCCCATCCTCAAGAAATAGAGGTCTTAGATTTGCACAGGAGAAATGATCTAGTTTCAGAGGTAAGGTGTTTATGGAAATTGATACATGACTATTCACCAATTTGAAGCTTTGTAGAATAAGGTCATTTTTATTTGTATACATGGGTATAAATCCTTATTGTTCTTTCTGATTTTGTTTGTTTGGTATTGAGAGCTTGCCAAGGTCAAATAAAAGACTTGCCAGTATTAGATCAGATAGCCCCAACATGAAAAAATTGACAGCCATAGTTTTAGGAAGTTCATTTTCTGCCTTTAGTCATAGAGAAAAGGGAACCCTTTTATAATCGAATACATGCAAACATATAGCATCAGGTCTTCACACCATTTCTAGAATTAATGATACCACATATTTTAAAGGTGAAGTTCATTTTGTGTGTAAAATGAAAAAGGAATCTTAGAAATAAGGACTTGCATACTATTAAGAATTATGAAGATACCCTTCCTTGCTCTGCCTTAACACATGTTTTTAAACACCTGATTACTAATAAGATAAAATCCAGGAAGGGGGAAAAGAGCTAGGTTTTCTGTTGACAGGCATTCTTATAACATTTAAGTGACCTAAATTTGAAGAAGGCTGGATTCTAATGATTTAGAATGTTCTCCATTAAATATAAGAAAATCCAGCTAATTAATTAGCCCTTGGTGTTAAATGAATTTTTTAAGCCTGAGAGATGATGGGAATGTGGGATTTGTGATGACTTGACAGTGAACATGAATGATGTTGAACCCAGAGTGACTGTTAATATCAAGTCCCTTGCAGCTGGGAGTCCAGTGAGAGAGGGTGGACAGGTATAACAGCAGCAAGACCTTATAAAACAATCTGAGTGTTAATTTATTATCAATGCCTACATAAGTCTTGTTTGCTCTCATCTTCAGCAATAATACATTATATTCCTTTACTTTATTGCTTCTCAGGATGTATTTTCCAAGTAACAGCACAACAATAATTTCATGTTAACATATAACACTTTTACATCAGTTTTCTTTCAATCAAACCTAGATCAATTACGGTACATTCAGAAAAAGAAAAAAAAAAAGACAAAAAAAAAAAAAAACCCGTCCTAATATAGTTCTAATATGGTCCTTGGACATGGTCATTTCCTTAGTAAAACTACAGGGAGCATAAGAGGATGAGCTTGGGACATGATTTATTTAAATTTCCTGTCCAGTTATCACAGAGAAAAAAAAATTCACTATTGGGAAGTTCTTGATTTTGGATTCTAAGAGTGAATGTGCTAGAATGGGGTGAGGTATATTAGTCCCAATTACGTTGTAACCCTTTATATATAGAGATACTACAAATTTATTCTGTTCCTTTATTATAAGTAAAATAGGTGAACATTCAAATTCTATTCATTCAGTAAGAACAGTGGATGCTTATTCAAGTTTTTGATATTCTTTTTCACTTGGAAAAATTTTTCCTGCTTTTTTTCCAAAATGTGAAGTATTAAGCAAGATGTTTCAGATCCATCTAAATCAGATTACCATTCTACTTGCCCCGGCACCTAGAATTAAATCAGCCTCATATTCCCATGGAATGTCAGCTTCATGAGGGCAAGGGTATTTCTCAGTGTTGTGTCCTGTTGCATCTCTGCACATACCTGGATTTGTGCCTGTCATGTAGGACGTCATCAATCAGATCTTTCTCTAGGTAATACGGACTTCAGTCTCTTAGTGTGCCAGTAGTATGAACCCCACAAGCAACCTACTATTCTGAGAATAATTAGCAAAGCAGCCCCCTTCAGTGACAGCATATGGGAGGAGTAAGAAAGGGCATTTCTCCTAGCCACCCCCCTTTTTTAAAAAAACACTAACCCCTGCCATTCTTACACAAGTCAATTAAAGATATTTCATATATTCTTTTTATTTTTTAAAAATTTTTTGTGGTTTTATTTTATTTTATTTTATTTATTTTTTTAAATTAAATTCATTTATTTTCAGCATAACAGTATTCATTATTTTTTCACCCCACCCAGTGCTCCATGCAATCCGTGCCCTCTATAATACCCACCACCTGGCACCCCAACCTCCCACCCCCCTGCCACTTCAAACCCAAATAATTCATTTCCAAATAAGAATACATGAAATATCAAACCCCTCTGAAAAACAATCTGAGGGGTTTGATATTTCATGTATTCTTGTTTGGAAATGTATTATTTGGAACTCAACAGTCTATGAGGGACAAAAGGACAAAGTGGACCTTTAGTATTGTTTTGGGTGGATATAAATATTGTGTATCACAAAGGAGGAGAATTGTAAGTCATGGGAAACAAAGTCAACAGGATATTTAAGGAAACCAAGTTATTGCAAAGAGCTCTTAAGCTAATCATCCTCAGCAAAGGAGCTGCTATTTGGTTCCTAAAAAATAGTACCTCCTTCAAGTAGGTGTAGTAAGGGTAGGGTATTTTACTTAACAAGGCCCTCTTATTTTTCCCTGTGGCCACTTAGGAGGGACATTAGAGATCTTATGAAAGCTCAGATGTCTTTAACATGTTACCCCATTTTTTATAAAGGTTTTATTTATTTATTTGACAGAGAGAGATTACAAGTAGGCAGAGAGGCAGGGAGAGAGAGAGAGGAGGAAGCAGGCTCTCTGCTGAGCAGAGAGCCCGATTCGGACCTCGATCCCAGGACCCTGAGATCATGACCTGAGCTGAAGGCAGCTGCTCAACCCACTGAGCCACCCAGGCACCCCAAGGCACAAGCTTTTCTTTCAAGCATGTATCCCCAGTGCCCCAAGCCCATCCTCCCACCCCACCCCACTTTCCATTGGCGAAACTCATCTTCCATGTATTTGCCAACCTTTAATAGATGCATCCATGACTTTTTAAGAAAAAACAATATTCTTCCATGTCTTCAAAGTTGAATCAAAGATTAGAAGTAAGTGTGTGATAATTGAAAACTGTTGGTCTGTGTAGATTTGAGAATAATAACAATAAAGATTCTGGAAAATATTTGTTGTTCTGTGTAGATTTGAGAATAATAACAATAAAGATTCTGGAAAATATTTGTAATTAACCATGTGTTAGACTATGATATATATATATAAATATATGGGGATCTCTCTCTCTATATATATATTTTTTTTGAGAGTCAGGGAACCTACAAGACATGTACTTCAATTAGAAGAAACTTACAGTTAATGTATAAACCACCAAAGTAGGTGATGTAAATGGTATTTCATAAGTAAGGTTGTGTGAATAGTGACATGGCAATTTAAAAAAAGAAAAGTAAAACTTTTTGCTAGCTAAGAAATTTATATAAATAGTGAGGAGAAGACTTTTTGTTGGGCTTTGACGTGTACACAATGTGGACATACAGATGAAGAGCCCTTCCAGGTGGAGGTTAAGTGTGAAAGAGAGCAAAGGCGTGGAGGGGATCCATGGGACATTGTCCACTCTGATATAAGTATGAAGAGAGATCCAATTATGAAGACTTATTTAACCAAGATTTAGGGCTGCAGTGATAACAATCCACCTGAAGAGTATACCTGATACATAGACAATAGGGGAAGGCAGAATATATTAAGCAGAAAGAACAATGATAAGAACTGTGCATTAGGACATTTAATTCGACAAAACTCTGACAAAGAATTAGAAAGGGCACAGACTAGAATGGCTAATGGTCATTAGTTAGGAGGCCATTTTAACAGCCTAGGTAAGAATAGTGAGCATACAGACTGTTGAATGCTACTACAAGACTATTTCCAAGATAGTATGGAGGGTGAGCAGAAATGATAGTGGTGGAAGCAGGTTGGAAATGGAGTCACAGATAAGCCTGAGGCTGACAACGGGGAGAATGTTGTGCATACCACAGAAGATAGCATCTTGGTGAATACTGTATTGAGATGCAGGTGGAGAGAATCAAAGTGATGTTCTTCCAGATCACACAGTGTAAAACTATTCACCAATCACAGGAGTGTATGAACTCTTAGTATGTAGTGTGTTTACTCCAATCATACCTGCAAAAATGTCACTGCAGTGTTTCTGTACTCCTACTCAGTACAATGTCAATAATCAGAGTGGTGATTACATTAGCAGATTTACTAAATGGGAATGGAAACTGAGAAATGGAACAAATCTTTTTTTTTTTTTTAAATAAAACAAATATTAACCAGAATCAACCAGTATGATCTGGGTGATAGCTAAATATAATAATGAAAAATTTAAATGGGGTTGTCTGTAAACATGATATCTGGCATTTAACAATGGCAGGTCAACAATGTCACCTAGTGTTAACAATGTTAAGTATTTCTAGTATATGTGCTGCCGAAGCGAGCACAATGTTAAGTATTTCTCTAACATTAATTCAGCTACTAGACATGTAGATATTAACCTGGGCTCCTAATAAATTATATGTTAAGGGATGGTAAAGATATCTAAAACTTTTACAGCAGAACTCAGACCACTGTTAATTCCATCCAATGTAACATTATGTATCCCAAATGTGGCAATATAGGCACTCCAACAGTTAGCTCTATTGGACTTCACTGCTTTTCTGTTCGTCCCACAAATAAGATCTATTCTTCTCAACTTTCCTTGCAATGTGTTTGGGTTCCTGTATCAGAATTTGAATTCTAAATATTAACATCATGATTACAAAAGTAACTTTTGTCTTAACACTACAATTGTCAACTCAACACAAACCATAATTTTTTTCAACAGAGATTTTTTAAAAACTGCTAATATTATATTAAGAATAGAAAATATCTACCTGAGTGATTGAAAAGCACATTGGGAGTAGAAGTAGATAGAGATAGAAATGCAGATGTCCCTAGTTGAAAATTTCAGGTTCTATTTCTAGATTTCTTTCTTCTTTATGTTAATTCATTGTAACAGGGCTAGGAGTCATTTTCTTTGATTGTGGATGGAGGGAATGACAAGGGATGAACCTCCTGAGATGACAGCCTGACAGCCTTTAAATCAAGGAGGGTCTCTTTCTTAGCAAGCCTGAAGATTAAACAGACTAATGAATCAATGCTTTAGACCATCCGCTCCTGGGAGAACACATCAGAGTCCCATCAACAGTGGTCAGGTCAGGGAACATTCTTTCCTGTCAACTGGCAAGTGTCCTATTGTTCCATTGAAACTCTTGCTCCTCTCTGGGAAATTACTCTATTTAATGAAGACAGATGTCACTCGACAAAAATTTGATATTTCTCTACCAGGAACCAAGAAGTACGATCTTTTCAACCAATACAAAATTGAGGGGAAAAAAAAATGTGGTTGTGTGTACTTTATATTCTGAAATCAGTTTCTTTCCTCCAATGATCAATTTTATTTTTCATAGAGAATTTTTATTCTACTCATCTATGTGTTCCCATAAAAAAGCAGCATGCAAGGTGCCAGCTGCCTTCAGAGTTTCTTAGAGATGCCTTGATCTGTCATCATTCAGTGGATATGAATGTAAATTTTAAGAGACTTAAATCTTAAAGCTTTCAAGAGTGCTCTGAGTCATACTGCTCTCACCTCCAATTTATATCTCTAGATTAATCATAATTTCTGATGCATTTCTTTTGAAGCTGTTAATTTTATCTGAGACAGTGGTATACGCACAGAACACTAGAAACATAAATGCATATTTTCTTTCCTCCTTCACCAGGCAGCATTATTCTGGAATATAAAAACACATGAAAATAACAGTGAAGTTCCAAAGCAGATATCAGATTTTTATTCTAAAAGGAATCTTGATGATGCATATCTTAATGAATGGGAGATATGAATTTCTTTTAATTAAACAATTCATTATTTCAATTAAACAAACTTCATTTTGTTTCATTGCCATCCTTCAAGTATGGGCAACTTTTGTCTCCCACATTCTATTTCCTGTTGCTTCTTTGCTGACATTTTGCAAGCAAAGAGAGTAGCAGACTATGAGTGCACATCACTTAGTTTTAATACAATATTAGTATCTGATCTTTGACTCATTAAACGACAAGACTTGTCATCTTTGACTTGCTACTATTTAACATTGCAGACCTGTCCCTGATAGCTCTAGTACATATTATTCCCTGAAACATTTGTGATCAGTAAGCATGACAGAATAAGAATTAGTTTAGCTGGGAAAAGCAAAATGGTTTCATTTCTGGTGTAGAGATATATCATATTTCTAGATCTCAACAATTGATTCTGGGGTCACTATAGACCAATCTTCAGAAATCTTATTAGTTATTGACCTATCTATCTATATTAACTTTTAAATAAATATATGTTCCAATTTGAAAATATAGATATATAATCTACAATTTAAAAAGAATTAAACATTAAAAAAATTGTCTTTGCCTTTTGAAACTATCAATGCTTTTAATGAATGGGTGCTTGGATACTGAGCTAGTTTCAACTCACCAGAGGTCCAGGTCCTTTATTTTCTTGTTTAACCATGACAAGAACATTGAAAGAGTGGCTGAAAAACAAACAAACAAACAAAACTCACCCTTTTCTCGAGTCTCCATGGAGATTTATGTAAACTCAATGAATGCTTATTAAGTAGTAAGTTTTGTTAGAGATGCCAAAGAAGTCACGGCCTCTCCCCTCAAGAACTTGTAATGTTGCAGGGTGATGTGAAAAACACACAGGAAATAAGGAAAGAACATATATCCAAGGCAGCGTATTAATAATACATGACAGTCCAGAGCAGACTATTTAAATAAATACTGAAGAATTTAAAGTACGGGAAACTTTGCCTTGTGCTCTGGTTAGCCGAGGAAAGAAGCATAGGTCAGCAACAAATGCACTTGTTGAAGGAAATACACATTTAGGAGGGGTTAAGTGAAGTGAAGGGGTTGGTTCCTGTTTGGGGGCTGGTGGGGTTCTTGAGGAAGGGCCCAACGGAGGGAAGAAGCCAGAATGAAATGTGAGCTTTCTTATTTTTAGTCTGGAGGCTCTATGACCTCAGATCCCATGAAGGTATTTATATGCCTCTTTCTCACTCAGATTGTTGCTTATCTTTCTGGAAATCATATTTTCCATGAGGATTCTTCCTACAGCTTTTATTTACTCCAAAAGGTGATGAAAGGATGTGCCTGGTAGAAAATGAGAGACATAAGGGTCACATGGTACCCATGGTGCACTCGGACCTCAAGATTTCCAATTCTTTGGATACCTAAGGGATGCTAGATGGTGGCCACTTATCCTGTAATTGAGCTGAGTTATGTTTGCTCCAAGTAATTCTTCATCTTGGCAAAGTGGCCTCAGGCTTGGGGCAAAAGTAGTTATGAATGTCAATGTTGGTTGCACCTAATGTGTGGTAGCTTACACAGTTGTGAGAGCTCTGGGAAAGAAGCACAGAACTCAAGCTCCTCTTGAAATAGCACATCCTGTATCTTCACGGGCTTCAGTTTCTTTATAGAAAGTGAGGAGGCTGGGCTAGAGTATGTCTAAGACACCCTCTAGAAATTACGTCCTATTAGTTTATATTTGTCCAAAGCTAGAAACACTGACATGGTAAAAAATATGTTCTCAACACTATGCTTAATTCATGCTTAATGAAGAAATAAAAGAAAATCAAAGCCTTTACCAATGAACTTAAGATAGGCTCATTCCTATAAAAACCACCGTTTGATCAGTGAGGCCTGTAAAGCCCAGATCAATGATAATATTCAGATCCCTTCTCTAGGCTCATGCATTAACCCAATAGGGTTATGTAACCCTTTGTGGCTGACTTTTCAGATGGACTCGGTGAGGCTCCAGACTCACCTGCAAGAAGAGACAGTTGGGAATTTGAGTCTGAGGTTCAAGAGCACAGAAGACAGAAATAGGAATCAAGGGTTCTTAGAAAAATCAGGACCTGTAGACCTGACCTAAGATACTTCCCCTCTACTCCCTTCATAGGAGAATGAGTCTTAAATAACTCCCCATATTCATCTAGTGAGTTACTAATACTCAGAAACCCATTTCTAGTTCCCCAACCTAGCCCACAGACAGTGCTTCCATTTAATTAGTCAAATTGATTGAAAACTTAATTACATATAATCCCACAGAAAAGGGAGTTCTGATAATCACACAGGCAAAGCTTTAGGGATGTAAAATAGAGGAGGGCCAAGTTTGTGATAGCCAAATGACAGGGAGTAAAGAATTCTCATCACAGCCATGCTCTCTCTTCATGGGGGAAGCACTTCAGGAAGGGAAATGTTTTCACTTGAATTTGAATTTTCTGGGTGTAACATCTTATAAAGTAGAATTAAAAGCAAGAAAACAGGGTTTGAGATAGAAGTTTTAGAAAAAATATAGAGGAACACCTTTCTAAAAATTTTGACTGAATTTGCAAGAGAACTGGATATGATCATTTAGTTTGGAAATTCTCAGCTAAGATGCAGTGCCGTCCTAGACACCATTAGGAGATAACCAGATATTCCTAAGGTTTCCACCCTTCTTCCGATGCACTGCTGCTGTCACACTGGTATTTACTGGAAAGATTTGGGAGACAGTTTGAAAGATTTTTTAAGTCAGAAATATAACTCTCTTAGGAAAGGAAGTGAGGTTACAAATTTGCGAATCAGCATTTCCCACGTCAAATACAAAATGAAATATAAGAGGATAAATGAAATGAAATGAAATAAAATAAAATAAAGTACTGCCTTGCCCCTTCCTTTTTTTCATGCAAATACAAACACACAGCAACAAAGAAGCAAAACTCATAGTCTAAAGGAAGAAGTGGAAAGGGTCCTTGCCTTCATGATGCTCCTGTCCTCTGTCAATGGCTTCATCTCATAAAAGGTTTTCAAATCATGCTTTTATTCTAAAATAATCATTTTTTGGAATATTTGGAATATTTTTGGACTATTTTCCAAAGAAAAATAATATTTTTCTTGCCATATTTCTGGAAGCCTAAAATTGTATCATAAAGGCTATATACCTGGTAGCTCTGTCTGGAGTATGTGAGAATAACTAATTGGGAATTGGATCAGTAGAATAAACTGATGCTTTATTGTGAGGAGTAACTCTAATCAAACCAAACACACACACACACACACACACATACACACACCCCACACTGATAAACACATACACACTCACACATACACACAAGAACAGACCCATTATTTTGCCTCACTCGTGTGTTTCTTTTTTGTTTCTATACACTGATTTAATAAAATAGGTTTGCTTAAGCTTCAAATGATAACGAAGAAAAAGCTAAGCTAAAAAAAACCCCACAGATTTGGGGTAGGATTATTCTTCTATTATTAGCTTCTTTCGTTCTAAAGATAAGAAAAAATAATTAGAAGTTATAATTTCCCTAAAGTTAAATACAAAAGTGATTAATAAAGATTTAAGTGAAAAGTAAATATAACTTTCAGTTCTCTACAATCTACAGCTCATCAAATTCACAGCAGAGATAACTGAACATATCAAAGATTTTTAATTGGATTAGCCATTGATATAATCTCCTGAGTACATTCATTTGTCAGATGAAGGCTTTGTCTGTCAACTCAAAAGAAAATATTACCCTTGAAAATGTGAAGTTGGGAAGCATTTCAAAACTGTCCCTTATTTAAATTGTAGCAGACTATTTTGACAAGCAAGTGCAGAGAGTATTTGCAGACAATAAAGGGCCTTGCCTTTCTCCTTCTTTGGTTGAAGGCAAAAGGAAGAGAGAAAGATTGTAATTTATCTCCATGAACATTTGTCTTCCCAACAGGACATTAATTCTCTTTGAAACCAGTGGTGTATATACTGTATATATGATGGGTTTCATGATGGTGATTATTTAGCCATTATGTTAATTTCTCCTCTGTGGCTTAAGATACCCCCAAAATATCTATAGCTCTTGTCCAGGGGTCACACATAGTTCGGCAAGGTGGAATGGACATAAAGACAAATATATATTTTTCCTTTCTCTCAAAAGAAACAGTGATGTGGTCTTTGAGACCAAGGAGTAGGCCACTGGACCCAAAGCTTAGGTCTCTACATGAGAAAAAGGACATGTATTGCCCCTCGCAGGGACCATACCCTGAGAATCTGGACTACGAGCATGTTGGCTATCTCTGAGGAGGGAGTTTTTTAAAAGTGACACCAGTGTTGCCATTCCTAAACCCCTCCCATTTCTCAGGCCATTGTATTATTTTTCAATGCTCTGCAATAAATTACTGCAAACTTAATGGCTTAAAACAGCACGTATTATTAGTCCCCAGTTCTGTAGAACACAACTCAGGTGGGTTCTCTGCTCAGGGTCCTGAAATTCTGACATCCAGATATCTGCAGAATTGCCTTTAAGGTCTTTCATTTTCCATCCATTCAGGTTATTCCAAGAATTCAGTTACTTGCATTTGGATAACTAAGGTTTCCTATTTTCCTGTTGTCTGTCACCTGGGGAACTTTCTCAGATACTAGCTGCTGGCTTTATGTCACAGACATGTGGTCCTCTTAGAACACAGCATCTTCTTTCTTGGATCGGCCAAGATAGAGTCGTATATTGTAACTCAGTCACAGGAGTGACTATCCCATAACCTTTGTCACATGACAGAGACCAATCAAAACTAAAACATTCAGCCATAATTGGGGGTGGCGGATCCAAAATGAATTGTAACGCTAGTCTCAAAGTGAGTCCAGTATTGAGTTAGAGGAACAATGCTGCCAATTATGGAGGTTACAGAAGAAGCCACTGGAAATAAGATAAAATGATGGCTGAGTTTTACTTAATGCTTAGTACAAGCCAGACATTCTTTCCCTATATAGACCCATATATCCCTCACCACAGTTCAAGGACTTCTACCTCTGGTGATGTCCTTATTTGATGGCTAAGGCAATGGGGCACAAAGAGAGGAAGTAACTTTCCAGGACTGCATAGATAATGAGCAGAAGCACCAGGATACAACTGAAGGCAGTCTGACTCCAGGGTTTGTGCTCCTAACCTCCATGTCTTACTGTCTTTCAGAAGAAAAAAGTGAAACAAATCCCACACACTCCCCTGGTATGCATTCAAAATTTTGCCTTGTCTCCAGCCCAAGGCAAGGAAATATCTAAATAATTCCTTGTTGATTAGAAACAGTTTAATTTAAAGAGGACTTTTCATGCAAAAATAGATCTTAAATTGTAGGTTCTTGACTAGTAATAGAATGCAATTGTGGATCTCTTTGTACAGAAAGTTAGGGCTGGGCTGGTGGGGGTGATATCAAGGGGAAAACAATGTATCTGAACCAAGAGTTTCAGAGTTTTGAAAGGGATGTACTGACGTTTGGCATTTTTAAATTAAATTAAATTAAATTTTTTTTTCTGATACTGGGTTAACCCTACTAATTTGGCTTTAGACTTTGCCTTGGTATCATTTTAGGCTTCCCTGAATTTTACACTGTCAATGATCTTGTGGTCGTGTATTTAACATAGTTGATCATGTCTACTTAGTATAATGTCTGAAATATGAACAAGCCATGTCATTCAGATTTATTACACCTTTCTCTTGGAAAATTAGAAAAAAATATAACATTTTCTGTATGTGCTTTAGGTGATAAAATTCTGCTGAAGTATAAAGGTAGAGTAATTACTGCAAGAGAGAATCCTGTACTAAATTTATGACAATGGTTAACTGTTAATTTTACACATGAACATATTATTAGGAACTCTCAAATATATAACTAAATAGAGAAATAGATTGGTGGTTAAAACTAAAAGAAAATGAAGTAGCTAAATTCAGGAATAACATGATTTTTTTTTTTTTTGAGGAACACATGCTAATTAAAAGTGTAAGCAATATCACATTCCTGTTTCATATGTCTTTCCTTCTAGGAGTTTTTTTTCCCCCCCTCTACATAGTCATAACATCAAGTAAGATATTATTTAAAACTATAATCTTTATTCCTTGTGGATTTTGTGTTTCCAAATTTGTCTACTTGCTAAAATCTACTTGTAACTCCAAAATCAGTATTGGAAGGCTGTATTTTCAAAGTCACATGCAAATATGCCCAGAGCAGCAAAAAGTCTGAGCATACATTCCCACCTGGGGTTGAATGAGGGGCATCCCGCTTTTTCATTTCAGCTCTCATGCAGCAAACGAGGCTCTTTTCATAGTACAGTCAGTGCCACATTTTTTGCATTATTAAAAAAAAAATTTTGTTGATGATTCACTCTTGAAAACAGTGCCTAATAAAGTGCTGAAATGCTTTCTAGTGTTCATGAACTCTAGAAGACTGGGATGAACCTTATGGGAAAAATATGTGTGTTAGAGGAGCTTCCCTAAGGTATAAGCTGGAATGCTCGTGGTTGTAAGTTCAATGTTGGTGAATCAACAAGGTTTATTAAATAAGGTGTCTTTAAACAGAAACACACATGAAACAAGGTTATGTATTAATTGGTTGGTGAAAATATTGTGACCAGAAGCCCATGGGAACCTAGCTTAAAAGCAGTGGTTCAGTGGTCACAATGTCTTTACAGAGCATAGCTACTATGAATTATAAGAATTGATTGTAACTCTATTTTTTAAGTATTTAATTCCGTTGGTCAATGGGTCCAGTTTGTGGGAATTCTTTACAACTAGTGAATGATTTAAAAATTGAATATCCATTTTGTCACTTGAAAGCTGAGAGGGTTCACTCCAAAATCATGCATAATGACATACATGAGATGCCATCTTTAATCTGGACACAATAAAAATGTATATGGTATATGTTCAATATGGGGAAAAAGTTAAATCATTAGGGAGGTATTTGCCACCCTCAAAATATCTCATTCTTTTCTTATCCCTGATAGAAAAAAAATCAATTAATTCATAATACAGTGATTGTAAGCATAATAGAAACTGATAGTCTGTGACATTTTGTTCCTATACTATAATGCCAACTTAAAATGAAGTGATTCTATAACCATAATCAAATTGTAATGATAATTAATTGCTTTCCAGAAAAAGCTTCATACTTATTCTTATATCTCATAGTACCACCATGTGATTGCGAATTTGAATGTTGTGCTTAAAATAAGAGCTACCATCTGCATACATACAGATAATATACGTAAATCTTAGAGTAATTTGAAGTTCAATATAACTATTTAATATTTGTATCAATTTCCATTACTTTTTAAGGATACATGTCTATCTTCCCAACTCATTCATTCAACAGAGACTGCTGAGAATCTATTGTGCCATGCATGGTCAGACCTATGCCAGGGGCTGAGGAGGGAACTATATTACAAGTCAAGGTTCCTGCCCTTGGGGAGCTTAGAGTCTGGTGACCTCCTGCAGGGCAAGAGAAGGCTTTATTCAATTTTGTCACTGTAGTGCCTCCAATAGTGTCTGCTTTATCATTAAAACAGGAATAAGAAAAACAGTTTTGGGGCACTCGATTGGCTCAGTCAGTTAAGCGGCAATCTTTGGCTCAGGTCATGATCCCAGCGTCCTAGGACTGAGTCCTGCACAGACCTCCCTGTGCAGCGGGAAGTGTGCTTCTCCCTCTCCCACCCACCCTGCTTGTGTTTCCTCTCTTGCTGTCTCTCTCTCTCTCAAATAAGTATACAAAATCTTTAAGAAACAAACAAACAAACAAAAAACAGTGTTAAAAACCAGGACTGCAGGACCACTGTGAGCGGGATTATAATGTGGCTGCATGAGACATTCTACTGTCCACATTCTACCTTATACAAATTGTACTATTAAGATCTTCAGTTCTCATCTCCATACATACTTAAAACAAACACTTACAAATATTCATCGGCCCTGAATGTGTATTTTTCATGCTTTTGTCATCATTTAGAAAAACGAGGGAATTTATTGAGATGATTTAATAGCAAAGGGGTTTATTCTAGAAAATGTATCCTCAATTTAAGAGGAGTAAACGTTTGGAACAATACTTGGGGAGGTAAGGAAAGACATTCTTATTCATTAATAGGAAAAAAAAATGAGTACTCTAATATGTTGAAACATTCCCATAAATTTTGATTTTTCCTTTTCCCAAAATATATGCAGTGCTGGTACAGATCCACGTCATGAATGATTGCCATCTCAACTGTTATGTCTCAAATGCTATCAAAACATGTGCTAGTATAAACTGTATAAACTGTAACTTAGAACTTCTTTATTGTTTATAAAGTGGTCCCATGCATAATTTATTGTTTACATTTGTTTTTGTCCTTTCAGGCTGCTATAATAAATACACTACAGACTAGGTAGCTTATGAACCACAGAAATATACTTCCCACAATTCTGGAGGCTGGGATGTCCAAAATCAACTTGCTAGAAGTTTCAGTGACTGGTCCTCACACAGCAGAAGAGGAGAGGGAGCTCTCTGGGATCTCTTTTATAAGGCATTAATCCCATTCATGAGGGCTCCACCCTCATGACTAGATTACCCCTCACAAAGGACTCACCCCCTGATATCATCACACTGGGGATTAGGATTTCAGTGGATGAGGGAGACAAAAGCATTCTATCTGTAGCAATACCCATCTTATGAGTTTGAGATTTCTACCCCTTTGTAAAGGTCAGGATATTGAGAGTCTGAGTTCTAAGTAGTTTGCTCAAGTGATTCAAATAGTGAATATATGAATTATACTCAATCCCAGATTTTTCTATGGGAAATTTGTGATTTTTTTTTTTGAAATTTGTGATTTTTTAAAAATTCACATACATGCCAATTCTCATCACTTTTGTGGAAATTATTAATCATCTGTAAAGCCCAAACCTTCATCCTAATAATATTGAGTCAGCCAGTGACTCAAGGTGGCCAAGCTACTGACTGGTGTCTCCTGTCTGCAAATTCCCCCTGTCCCCACTCCAGGCCTCCTGGAGCCTCATGTTCCCAAACCCCCAGGTCTTAAACCCCACCTGGGAGACTCATAGCACTTTCTGGTGCCTAATATGACATCAGTCTCTAGATTGAGGTCCCTGAGATGTATTCCAGTCCATAAGAGAGCACACCCATCCCCAAATAGACGACAGGGGAGGAGGTCAGACAAGACTGAGGAACGCGAAATTTATGATGACATCTCAAAACACAGAATAAACAGAAGTTAATTCTGGATACTCGAGTTTCTGACATGACTTTATATTCATTTCACTTATTATCACTCACTCAAATCTTGGGGTTTAATAAAGGAAGAATTTCCCCTTTTTAAATAGCAACACACACAGTTGGCAAGTGAAACAAGCAAAACAAGAACATTTTTTATTTCTTGAATCAACAAAGTGATGATCAGAGTAGGGATATATGTTAAAATATAAGGGCAAGACATTTTGTTTGCTTTGTTTGTTTGTTTGCTATATCCCATAGCCCAAAACATTGCCTGGCTTATAACAAGTGCTCAATACATATTTGTCACAGAAAGTAAATTAAAACCGTTCGACTGCCATTCAGTGTCTGTTTCCCACCACAGCCCTGCCATGACAAATTGACAAAGTTACTCCAACAACATGATGTATATTTTATAAAGACCTTCCCACATACTATTTTTGGGATTCTTTGAGCCTTCATCAGAAATCTGGTATAAGGACCATATTACTCCTTTTAGTTGATAGGCAACTGAAATGCAGAGGTTACATGTCTAGGAAGTAAAGGAAAACATCAAGGTAAGATGTGGGGAAAAGATACATAAAAATACATATATCTACATGAATGCAACGTTGTTCACAACACACTAGGGAATTCCCTTTCTGTCTCATCTTGTTGCCCTAGAATGCAGAAAATACAAAAGACTATTTCCTTTACTCAGAACCCATATGAGTTCTCTGGGCTCCCCTGAGAAGCTGAGTCTCATAACCAAATGTAGCCTCCTGAGTTTTTGATCCCATGTTGAAAGAAATGGGCTCTTTCACAGCCCGAATCCCTACCTTTCCACCGCGGCTTGCATCTTCCTCCAGAGATGTGATTCGTTGAAGTCAGTTGCACATCGCTACTCTGGTATGATTCTCACTACCATGAAGGAGGGATTTATAGATGACTAGAGAGAGGTGTAGGTTCATTGGCCCTGAGTCACTGGGCAAGTCAGGTATAGGATCAAGAGCGCCATCTTGGATTCCTCCTCCCTAGCAAGCATTTTAACCAACTGCATTCTTTAGATAAGTCCAGCCTTTAAGTCCCAAACCTAAGCAGCAGTTGTACCTGATGAAAATTAATATTATGGCAAAATTGTATCCATGAAAATATCTGTGATCATGCAAACCCATGACAGCCGTGGGCAGTGTTGTACACAAGCAACACTGGGTGAAACAGAACATCGGTATAAGGTACTTAACATATATACCTAAAGGTCTAAGAAAAGTAGCACAAAGAATATTACTGTGGCAAAAAAAATGACATTTCCTACAAGAAATGTGTATAAATATAGGTTGCATGCATATAGTCTGAAATATCGCTATCACAGGCTGAAATTATGTGGCCAGTATAGATATTTTCTCTTCCTTTTTCTTTGCTCTATAATTCTGTTAATCCAAGTGGCCCTCAGAGTTTGTGATAGTCATTAATGGCTATTGATTGTCCTTCACAGAACTGGACCATAGTACCTCCAATTTGTGTAGAAGAAAATCGTATTGCTGGGGAATAAGTGAATTCCAACAACATGTAGCAGCAGATAATCACAAAGATAGTTATGGATATATGACAAAAATACATGGACTTGTTTCCTCCCCATTAAAATTATATATATATATATATATATATATATATACATAAACACACACAGAAATTTTGCATATATATACATACACATACATATATATGTATGTGTTTTTTTTTTAGTCTGTATATATCTATAGATCTAGATATATATATATATCTATAGATCTATATAGACAAAATCTGATTGACTCAGAAATTTGGTTGAAAATCAGCCTGGAAAGATGTCGCAACCAGCACGACAAATCAACCAGGAAACATGAGGGTAAGAGGATGGTGAAAAGAAATTAAGAGACAAAGAGATGGGGGCAGGAGGAGCACTGAGGATGATGTCCAACAGTACTAAGTTTATTCAAAGCACTAAGGCCATATATATAGTGATAGGAGAAGCAATACACCTGTGCCTAGTTAAACAACCACGAGTTCCCATAAGTTTCACATTTAACTATAAGCAGACCTCGTGATGCCAAATGGCTGATGCCAATACAATTGTTCTGTATTGATACAGCAAACCTGAAAGTAATTTATGAGCAGTACTGGGGCAGCAAGGACCAGCAGTGAACTTTTGACCCCAACCAAATTGTTCTCATTTGTTTAGCAAGAATGTGGGAAGTCACGTAGGCGAGCGCACAACACATAGCACATTTCTCAGTGCTACTCAACTTATCCTGTCCTAAACCTTTTGTTAGGTTATTTGGACTTTAAAGGAGGCACAAGTCAGCCTGGTTTGGTCCTCGTCTCAAGCCTTATTGCGGCCTCCCACAGAAAGATATCCGTGAAACCAATATGCTGGAGGGCCCAGATTAAAATAGTTCTAGAAGTAACTGAACATAATCCCAATTTCATCCTTAACAGTTTTTACTAAAACTAACAATGATTGCAGTGAATAATTAGCCTTTGTGTCTCCCCACAGTTCTGCAAGTAGAATTTATAGTTCCAACATGCAGACTCTCCAAAGAAAGGAATGTTTGTTTGACCTACCTGTGTGTCTTGAAATATGTATTTAGCACAGCTGTTCCTGTGTGTTAAGCTCATCGCAAAGTGAGGCTTTAATGTAACCCACCATTGATCTGCAGTAAGTGGAAACAAACTCTTTCCTTAATTAGTATCATCCAATCACTTTTTTACATTTCTACAGAACACACACTGTGAACTGTTTAATGGACTATTATTTAGAAAAGTGGCAAAGAGCACACCAAAAAAAAAGGACTTAGGGAAAAGAAAAACTAGCAGTGTCAATGAAAAATATGTTGTGAAATAATGGGAAAAAAAGATGTTTCGTTAAGATGAGCCTTCTTGGCATTTCACTGTAGAGATGAATGCTGTCCCAATTACTGCCAACAATGGGTGTGGAGATAGAGAGATTCATTACTTTCAACACCCTTAACTGTCTACCGTGAATTCACTTATCTGCTCCTTTTTCCACAGAACCTGTGTGGAGGGGGGAGGAATAAACAAAGAACTGAGAGGAGTAAATGTGTCACAAATTACCACAAACACACTGTGACTCAATGCACTTTTCATTTCTCTCCTCATTAACTGTGTCTTGCTCAAAATGAGCGACTGGGTCCAAACATAATCACGTCCCACAGATAACAATTGACTTGACTGCTGGGGCAGCCACCACCTCCTAGCTACTGGGAAATACATTCAGAAATAAAATGAGTTAAAATAAAATTCACTCTGCTCCCTTTTCTGGGCTCAGATAATTTGAAGATCATTGAGGTCCAAAGAAACAATCCATCTCCCTGTGAAAAAAAAAAAGCCTCTGTGCCACCGCCAATAAGGGATGTCCTTAGTGTTATCAAGAGTGGGTATAATTACACAGAGAAAAAGCCATCAAAGTGTCGTGGGCACTGGTATTTTTTTTTTTTTTTTTACCCCCCTGAGGTCTTTATTCCATAGTGCTACCTGAACAACAATAAAGTAAGAGTCGTGCTAAGGAACCAGGGAGCAGCGAGGGAGAATGGAAAAGAAAGTACCCCTCGAATGGCCATCACTGACCTGTAACTTGGAGAGCACATTATAATTTGAAAGCAGGCATAAAAGCCGGGCTTTTGTGGAGGTTGTATCTTATTTTAAAACAAGAAAGAGGGGTCTGAAGAATTTTCGAATGTGTGTATCCGCTCCTGTGGCCCTGGTTTTATCAAAGCAGTGATTTCTCAGCAAAGCAGTTGAAGGGTGTTTTCCCTGTTGAAGAGATTTTCATGTTTACCAGGGTATTTTCTCTCCCTCTAAATCTGAACGAAATGTTAGTAAGAGATTTTGTCACTCGGGAGGTTGGGGGCTGGCCTCTTGGGAAGAGAAATGCAGGTAAGAAAGCTCTCTCCTTTTCGGGTGAGGAAATAAAAGGGATTCAGGAACTATGTTTCAAATTAAGACTCACTGAATCAGTGGCAACAGATGACTCTGATTGTCGCTTTATTCCACGTGAAATTTCAGTTTCCTGCCTGTCCTTCATGTTGATGCTACTGAAATTGGTTATTAAGCTCCGCCCCCCCCCGACCCCCATCCCTCAGGTACTTCTCAGGCACCAGAGACCCTGAATCTTGCCTCTTGCTCCCACTGCATCATGGAGGCTAGATGCGTCCCCCGCTTCTGTTCTCGAATCTAGCTCATCTTGAAAGCCCAAAGCCAAAAAGCCTGCTTTCTCTACCTTCACTGAAATTATTATTTCTCTGAACTGGACTTTAGACTGAATACAGCTGAAACTAGTCTCTGATCATTCTGCGAGCGGTCGAAACAAAACAGAACAAATCATTGATACATTGCATTGCGTCATTAGTCTCAAGAGGTAACGGGGCGGTTTTACAAGTGAAACCCAGTTCGGGATATGTCAACAGCGGAAACCTCCTTCAGCAAGGCCCGTGCTTCTCTGGAGGGTATGGTGAGAGTTTCATCTCTGCAGTAAGTTAGCATCTTGCCAATTGTTTCATTTTGTTTAGGTCCTATATGTGGTGCCAAGGTGCCATGCGACCTGAGAGCTGAAAAATGAAAGAACAAAATGAGAACGACCCCTATTTCAATAGCGGAGTGCTTCTCAAACATGATGACTTTCCCAAGCACCTGGAGAGCTAACAAAGAATGTGGAGGCCAGGCCCGTGGAAGCGTGGAAACAGAAGAGGGCCCGGGGGGAGACCGCAGAGGACGCTGACATCTCCAAGGTCTGCCAGTCACAGCAAAGCTACCTTCATGCTTCTACGTGTGGTGAGAACAGCGACGCACCAGCTTGGGAACCGTATTACATTTGCTTCGGAAGCTAAAACATTCGAATTACTGAATAAAACTCTGATTACTAGAAATTGAATTCATTCTAGCTGTCGTAGGCCCTGGGATTATATCTCAATTTGATGCGATCTATGATGTGGATTGTTAGACACCGTATCAATTAATACTCTCTTTTTGCTAATCTAAGGTGAAGTCAGTGCATTGTACCACGATATGGCCAAGTGTTACTACTTATTATGGGCCTATGGAACTCTGCGGTAATCTTACAAGACTAGTCCAATTCCTATTTTTGGGAAATGTAAAGATTGGATCAGTATCTAAAGGTATAAATATATATTACATTAAAATTTTATCTGTAGAGAAGCATGTTTTCACAAATTTAAAACAGTTTCCTTCTTTCAAGAATTCTTCCAGGACTTATGTTTCCCATGTGCCAAGTAAATCCGGGAGAAGGTAGCGTTTCCCAAACTATTTCATCATAGAAAACTTTATTCAAGGAATATGTTAGTAAATGAGGCTCCACTGAGGCCCCTTTGGAAGACATCATCTAAACACTAAACATTTTAATATTACATCGTGAGAAATAATTTTATTCTAGTTAAAAAGAAACAAATTGTAGTTTTTATTTATAATCTCAGTCTTTAAATAAGGAAGTCTTACTAACTGAAAAAAAATAAGAGGACAATATTTACATGACACCTTTTATTTAAATTGCATGAATCAAACATCTCAAAACTTAAGAATATTTCTCACTGTGACCATTGTTCATATTGTAGCAGATGTGTTTAAAACAATAACAATGCAACTACTAATAGACTACTCTCCTCCAAAAAAATCGGGACAAAAAAGGGCAGGCATGGAAATGGGAGAAATTCTCTGCTCTAATGCTACTCACAGGCTTTCAAAACATACTACATTCCAGGATGAGTTATCTGCTGTGTTCTCCTGGGTTTGGAGATTGCCTGGCTGGTGTCCAGCGGGAGAGTTAGGTTGTTCTTTTCTTTATCCAAATATGCATTCTATGATAGTATCTACATATACATGCACTAGAAAGAGAGCAGAAAACAAATAAGCTCAGAAAAGCTGGGTTTGAAAAGTGTGCAGAGGTAAGCTTTGAGCAAGACCCCTAGCAGAAGGTGTGTCTAAAGTCTGATGAAAGTTGCATTTACTCAGAATTGTATGCACTTAAACTTGAATTTAAAATTCTTATATTTTCAGTTACTGAATTCCCTTAGGTGCCAGTCATATCAAGTTAGAGTAAAACCCCCATTGGTGGGGATTGTCATATGATAATTGGCTAATTCCTGTTTTGTTTTGTTTTGTTTTCCAATTACTTGACAGCTTAAAATGGACATGTGGAACATTTAAAAATAAACCCATTTTGCAGAAAATAAGAATCATCTTCAAAGAAGGTGAAAACTTCTGTCACATAACTTCCATGTGGCAAATTTGAAGTCTTGCTTCCCTGACTCTTTTGTACACCCCCACTGGCTTGTTTTTCTCATACCTCTTCTGGTTGATGGAAGATGTCATGCATTGACCAAAAATGTTTCAACTGTAAAAAAGCATGTGAAATCCAGAAGGACCATCCAGCAGAGAGGCCAACAAAATAGTGTGTGGCAATATTCCAAAATTCCACCCCCAAAATTGGAGCATTTAAATTTATACCACATAAAGGTGCTTTGAAGAACTTTAACTGAGACCAGAGCTCTCAGATAGCTGTATGCTTTATAATACTGTGAAGGCCCTAGTAGTTCTGCATGGATTTAGGTGCTAGAGTTGGCCGGGGGTGGGCGGGGGTGGGGAGAGACTACAGCCAATCTAACTGCATTTTTTAAAAAGACTTACTTGTTTATTTATTTGACAGAGAGAGACAGAGATCACAAGTAGGCAGAGAGTCAGGCAGAGAGAGAGGTGGAAGCAGGCTCCCTGCTGAGCAGAGAGCCCAATGTGGGGCTCAATCCCAGGACCCTGAGATCATGACCTGAGCTGAAGGCAGAGGCTTAACCCATTGAGCCACCCAGGTACCCCCTCACTGCATTTTTATTCAAGTAATACATAGAAATTTTTGAACAACTCTGAAATGTTAGTGGCACACAAGCTATAAATCCAGTGAGCTAAGCCATGCTGGTTTTCATTATACTTCCATTTAATTTTCTAATTAATCTCAGAAAACATTAATTAATTTTGTCTTTTCCACAGTCGGCCTGGCACCCTTGGGCCTGAAACACACAAATATTGCTGGCCTCGAGCAGTGGTAATCAAAATTTCTAATTTGTTTGAGGAATCCACTGTCTTTTTCTTTACTTCTCTCTCTGATAGGTGCTTTCACCATCCTTTAACACCCTGGCTTTAGATTGAATGCATGAATGAAAGAATCAATAGATATCTTTGGCCAAAGAAAAATGATAAGACAGAGATGAAGTGAGTTGAAGTTTTGATATGGGGACAAGAGTCGGACTCTGTGCTGTAAAAATTACTTTTCTGTGTCCTGGAGGTGTCATAATCTGGTGCTATTTTGAGTGTGGCGTTACCCTGACATCTGCCCAGATATCCCTCAGGATTGCCTGTTTGACCCATCACACTACTTTTATAATATTAACTCACAGTGAAGTATTGTATCACCTCAGAAAAATGGACACCCTTAAAAGCTAAAAGCACTAGAGTTGGTAGTTGCCACTTAGCCTTTGCCTGCAAAAGAACACACATCTCCTGGGGCACCTGGGTGACTTGTCGTAAAGCCTCTGCCTTTGGCTCAGCTCATGATCCCAGGGTTCTGGGATCGAATCCTACAGTGGGCTCCCTACTCTGCCGGGAGCCTGTTTCTCCCTCTCCTACACCCCCTGCTTGTGTTCCCTCTCTACTGTGTCTCTCTCCATTAAAATAAATAAATAAAATCTTAAAAAAAAAAAAAAAAAGGAGAGGAAAGGCATGTCCATGAGCCAGAGAGCCCAATTTTGGAAGCAACGAAAGAAGCGTGTGTGAGATGTATGCTACATCACAGTGGGAAATGACTTTAGGGAGAGATATTTGAGCTGTAATGCCAAAACATGATTTTAAAAGGGTAGTTGGTCTCTGTTGACTCCAGAGGACATTTCGGCTTTCTATATTTCATACTGTATATGTTGAAGAAATTATCACACCATTCTATTTAAAATGTCTTTGAAATTTTACTGTGAAATACATTATACCTATAAAATGAGTGCACCCTACATTTTTTAAAAGAATAACAATTAACTTAATGGTCTTGGACCCACAGCCAAGATTAGGCAACAAAGCATTTTCTGTCCTTAGAAATTGTCCCTATACCCTCAACACAAGGTGCTCCTTCTTTCTCAGAAAAGACGACCATAATATTATCTTGATTTTTATGCCAATACTTTAGTTACTTTTTCATTCCAATTATATTCATATATGTGTACTACCTTATTTTTTTCATCTGTTTTAGAACTTTTTTAAAAAATTTTATTTATTTATTTGACAGACAGAGATCACAAGTAGGCAGAGAGGCAGGCAGAGAGAGAGGAGGAAGCAGGCTCCCTGCAGAGCAGAGAGCCCGACGTGGGGCTCGATCCCAGGACCCTGGGATCATGACCTGAGCTGAAGGCAGAGGCTTTAACCCACTGAGCCACCCATGCGCCCCTGTTTTAGAACTTTTTTCACCTTTTTTTTCATCTGTTTTAGAACTTTTTAATAAGTAAATATACTGTATTATATTTCCTTTTTTCAATGTTATACTTTTCAGATCCATTCATATTAATTCATGCAGAGTTACTAATTGATTTTTAGTGCTGCACTTCATTGTGTGAATGTGGTACCCTTTATTTGTCCATTGCTGCTACTTAAGGTTACTGGCTGATTCCAGGATTTGCTATTATGAACAATGTGGCCGTGGGCATTTTAAAGATCCCTTGGTTCATTCGTGCAACCACTTCTGTGGCTGTATACCTAGGATCGGACTTGGGGGATTGAAAGGTACATGCATGTTCAGCTTTAATGCCAAACATTTTCCAAAAAGATGTACCAATTTACCTACCTACCAGCCATAAAGTTTCTGATATCTCACATCCTATTCAATGTTGGATATAAACTGGCTTTTAAAGAAAATATTTGACAATTCAATAGGTGGGAAAAGGTACCTCATTGTAATTATAATTTGCCTTTCCATGACTCCAAATAAGATTTGAGACCTTTTCCATGTATTTAAGAGCCTTTTATATACCTTCAGTAAAATGTCTTTTCATAGCATTTGTCTTTCTTAAAACATTGATTTGTTTTTCTCTTTTGGATAATTTTAGGAGTCCTTTACTTATTCTAAATACTACTCCTTTGTCAATTACAGGTATCAGCAATATCTTCTCCCATTTTATGGTTTATCTTTTCACTATCATCATGACCTTTTTATAAATTGAAATTTGCTATATTAAAGGATTTAAATTTATCAATTTTTATTACAATTCCAGCTTCTCTGACACAAATTTTTCTTTGCCTTGAGGTCATAAAGATTCTCCTAAAAGGTCATCTTAAAGTCTTAAATATTTCGCTTTTGCATGCAAGCCTTTAATCAGCCTGAATTTGATTTTGATGCGTGGTTTCAGGTGGGAATCCAATTTCACTTTCTCCCATATGGACAACTTACCTGCTAGTTAACAAATGAGTTTGCCGTAGTTATACAGATACTGTTGGAGAACATGAAACTACCAGAAAGAGGCAGAGGATATCTCTTTCTCATAGCTAATAAAAGTAGCAAGAATGTCATCGTTTTTGTGTAGGTTCTCCAAACCCCACTTCCCACAGGATGAGGTGAAGAGGGTATGTGAATGCCTGCACACAGGGTGAGTTGTGTCATAAGAGAGGAAACACAAGCTTAAGGCACTTGAAACTTTTGTAATGGACAATGAGCCTCTCTGAACTTTGCCACAAGAGGACATATTCTCTCTCTCTCTTTTTTTTATTAAATCCATTGATTTTTTGATACAATTTATGTCTTTAAATATGAAATCCTGTACATAGGACACAACTCAATTTATTCCAATCTTTCTTTATGTATTAATAACTTTTTTAAATTTTATGCATAAAGACTGTGGATATTGTTCAGTTAGTGCATAGATTTTTTTCATTTGTTCTTATAAATCAGATATTTGTTTTTATAATATTTTCTTCTTGGTATTTCTGTCATAAAGGAACGTTATTAGTTTAATTGTTGATTTCAAATCCAACAACCATACTCGTCTCTGATTTTTCCAACATGCTGTTGATATTTTTAGTTTTTCTATGGTAATTTATATCACTTGCTAAGAGGGCAGTTTTATTTCATTCTTTCATAATTTTTATTCCTGTTCTTTTTTTTTTTTCTTTTAAAACTTGTGTTAGAGCTCTTCTCAGCCCTAAACCTTACAATGACTGTTCATCTTACTGAGATCAAAGCCAATCTTAGGACTCCCAAAGCAATGCCTGGGAGTCCTAAGGTGGCCTCCTTGCACCTCTGACCTCAGCAGCTGCTCTCCTATCAGTTCCATTGCTCTGGCACACTGATCACCTACAGTTGCTGAAACTTGCCAGATACAGCTTGCCTCCAGGTCCTCACTAGGATCAACTGTTATTTGCACGAGCTGGGAGTCAGTGGCTTCCTTACATTTTGCAACCGAAGCACCTCATTTGCTTCTCTAGACCAGGTTTTGCTTTACACTTAATTTTATGTCTTCCTGGAAAGTTCTTGCTTCCGATATCTACACGGCTTAACCCCTCACTTCTTTCAGGTCTTTGCTTAGGTATTCCTTTATCAGAACATTTAAAATGAATGCTGTGTACCTCTATAAGCACTTTCTTTCCATCTTTCCTCCCCTGACCCCAGATATACTGAGAAATTGACACATAACACTGTGTAGGTTTAAGTGCATAATATGATGATTTATGTATATGTTATGAAATGTTGTCATTATAAGGTTAGTTAACACATCCTTCACCTCATATAATTACCATTTTGTTGCTGTTATAATGTAAGAATGTTAAAGCTCTGCTCTCATAGCAACAATCAAGTATACAATACAGTATTGTTAATTACAGTCACCACTGCATTCATTAGGTCTCCAGAACTTACTTACCTTCTACCTGGGAGTTTGTACTCTTTGATCAACATCTGCCCCTGCCTCTCACTCCTCTGCCCCTGCCTCTGCTCCTGCTTCTATGAGTTTGATATTTTTATGTTCTGTATATAAATGAGATCATACAGTATTTGTCTTTCTTTGTCTGACCTATATCACTTAGCATAATGCCGTTAAGGTCCATGCATGCAGTCATAAATAGCAGAATTTCCTCTTTTCTTTACTTTTTTTAAAGATTTTATTTATTTATTTGACAGAGAGAGACCACAAATAGAAGGAGAGGCGGGCAGAAAGAGAGGAAGGGAAGCAGGCTCCCTGCCGAGCAGAGAGCCTGATGCAGGACTCGATCCCAGGACCCTGAAATCATGACCTGAGCCGAAGGCAGAGGCTTTAACCCACTGAGCCACCCAGGCACCCTCTTTATTTTTAAAAAATATTTTATTTATTTATTTGTCTGAGAGAGAGAGAGAGAGAGTGCACAAGAAGGGTAGAGGGGGAGAGTCCTCAAGCAGAGCCCAGAGCCCGATGCAGGGCTTAATCCCAGGACCCCTGAGATCATGACCTGAGCCAAAATCAAGAGTTGGACATTGAACCAACTGAGCCACCTAGGTGCCCCAGAATTTCCTTTTTTTTTTATGGCTAAATATAATTCATATATATCACATCTTCTTTATCCATTTATCCACTGATGGACATTTAGGTTGTTTTCATGTCTTGGCTATTGCCATTAATGCTGCAATGAATATGAGAGTACAGTTATCTCTTCGATATGGTGATTTCATTTCTCTTAGATAAATACTCAGAAATAAGATTGCTAGCTCATATGGCAGTTATATTTTGAATTTTAAAAGGCATCTTTGTATTCTTTTTCATACAGCCATACTAATTTACATTTCCACCAATAGTTCACATTTCTCCACATACTTAGCAACATTTGTTATTTCTTATCTTTTTGATAATAGCCATTCTAACAGGTGTGATATATTATCTTATGATTTGTAATTTCCTGATGATTAGTGATATTGAATATCTTTTCATGTACTTATTGGCCATTTATATGTCTTCTCTGGGAAAATGTCTGTTTAATTCCTCTTATTTTTTAATTGGACTTTTTTTTGTTATTTAACTGTATGAGTTCCTCATATATTTGGATATTAAATCTATCAGATATGTGGTTTGAAAAAAATTTTTTTTTGCCATTTGAAATGCTTTTCCATTTGTTCATTGTCTCTTTAACTGTGTGGTGATTTTTATTTCAATGTAGTTTCACTTTTTGAACTTTCGTTTTTGTTGCTTATACATTTGATGTCACAAACATCCAAAAAAAATTACTGGCAAGACTGACGTCAAGGAATGTGTCCCTTGCATTTTCTTCTAGGAATTTTACAGTTTCATGCCTTGTGTTTAAGTCCTTAATCCATTTCAAGTTAATATTTGTGAGTGGTGTTAAACAGGGGTCAAATTTCATTCTTTTGCATGTGGATATCCGGTTCTCCCAGCACCATTTATTGAAATGGCTATTTTAAGCACTTTTGTCTTTTAAGCTTTTTACTAGAGTTAAGTGAGTTAGAATATTCTGAATCTGAATATATATTATCTTTACTAGGTGTTGTATAGTATTACATATTCTCATGTTACTACTTAGTGTCCTTCCTTTTAGCTTGAAGACTTCTGTGCAACATAAGACCAGTCTAAATGGAATGAACTCCCTCAGCTTTTGTTAGGGAAAGTCTTTATTTTGCCTTCATTTAAAAAATTTATGTATATATATATTTATTAGAGAGAGAAAGAGAGAGAGATCACACAAGCTCTCTCTTGTGAGGGGGAGGGGTAGAGGAGAGAGAATCTCAAACAGATCCCTGCTGAGCACGGAGGCTGATGTAGGGCTTGATCCCATCCTCATAGTTGGACTTTTAACCAACACAGCCACCGATTTTGCCTTCATTTTTGAAGAACAACTTTGCTGGTTAAAGTATTATTGGTTGGCGGTTTCTTTCTTCCAGAATGCTGTTTATATTACCCCATTCTCTCCTGGCCTGAAAAGTTTCTCCTGACCTATAAGATTTCCAGTGAGGAATCTGCTGATAACCTTAGGAGGGTTCCCTTGTATGAGAATTTATTTTCACTGGTTGCTTTTAAAATTTCTCCCTGTGTCCTCAGTTTTACAGAGTTTTATTATAATATGTCTCAGAGAAAACTGTTTTGTATTAAAATTTTGGGGTGGCCTACTAGCTTTATTAACTCCATTGTCAAAATTTCTCCCCAGGTTTGGGAAGTTCTCAGCCATCATTCCATTAAATAAGCTTTCTGCCCCCTTCTTCCCCTCTTTTACTTCTGGTGCATACTTTGTTTCTCTTAATGGTCCCATGCTCATGGGCTTTCTTCATTCCTTTCTTTTCTTTCATTTTTTCCTTCCTCTTATTGAATAATTTCAATCACTCTGTTATAAAGCTGGTTGATTATTTCTTCTTTCTGGTCAAGTCTACTGTTGAAGCTCTGTATTAAATTATTCTATTTGGCCATTGCATTTTTCAATTCCAAAAATTCTGTTCTTTTTCATGTTTTTTTTTTCTGTGTGGAATTTCTTAGTTGTGTTTTTTTTAATCGATTTAATCAAATTATTTATCTGTGTTCTCTTACAGCATGTTTAAAACAATTTTTTTGAATTCTTCGTTGGGCACTTTATGTATTTTCATTTCTTTGAGGTAAGTTATTGGAAGTCTTTTATGTTCCATTTATGCTGTCATGTTACCCTTATGTTTCATGACCCCTGTAGCCTTGCATAGGTGTCTACACATTTGAAAAAGCAGTCACTTCTAGACTTTATAGATTGACTTCGGTAAGAAAACCCTTCCCCTACAAGTGGGGGTGTGCTAGAATGTTCTGTGATTCTGTGTCTAGTGGTGCAGGCATCAAGTGTAGGGTTTTGTGGTGACTCTAAGTTTTGGGTTGGGGAGTCATTGATATCTCTTCATCTCAATTTGACGGGGTCCACAACATGGACAACTGTGTGGTCCTTAGCTAGCACTGTGAGGATCTAGAGTATGTTCAAGAGCTATTGGGGTCCTCAGCGAATAAAGACTAGGGCAGGCAGTGGTGGTGGCTAGAGTCAGTGGTGTAGACTCAGATGCAGGGACCAGTTGTAGGTGCTTGTCTAGTAGCAGGAGCTGGTTATAAACATGTAATGGTGGGGTCCAGTCCCAAAGGCAATGGTTGAGGCCATATGCAGTCACACTGCCAGCTATAAGGACCCTGGCTGCTGGCATGCTTTAATGTGGATGACAGGTCTTTCCACAGGTGCACAGCAGTGGAGGTTGGTGTCAGGAAGAGGGTAGAACAAGTGAGCTCTGTCATGCCAGCCAGTGACAAGGACAGGGCAAGCTTCAGGTAGCTGAAGAGGTTCTGGATGTCAGTGTGAAGTCTTACAGCTACACGGTTTCCCCCGGGATGAATGGTGGTGCAGGCCTGAGATGGGCATCAGGCCATCTGTGGGCAGATGCAGAAACAAATGCACACATGATAGTGGGGGAAAATTCGGGGGTGTAGGCAGGTCTTTTGCACAGAAACCAGGGCTGGCTGCTGGTATGGTTGTGGCTCCTACAAGGGCAGTTGGGATGGAAGGAGTCAGGAGAGAATCACGGCGTTAATACCTGTAAATGTGAATACCTTTTGGACCCAAACCCAGTAAAACCTGCAGAGGACCTGTGGTGGTGGTGTTAGCTTTTGATTTCTTCTGTGGCAAAAGCTGGTGTCCAGTTGCCTGCAGTGCAGCTCCCTGGGAATCTTGGTTGCTCCTGTGTTTGTGCCCATCTCAGCTTTGCTGAATTCCAGGTGGAGTGAAGAGGAAGCAAGTCCTTTGTAGGGTGCTCTGAATGGCTGGGGAATTTGGTCACTCACTCTAGTCTCCCTTTCTTTGTGAAGGGAACTTTTTCTAAGTGGGGAGTTCCTTCTCAGCACCGGCCTAGGACAGCCAGCCTGAGGAATCAATAGTGCAGTGAAACAAAGCTGTTTTCCTTCCCTTTTGGTGAAGCTATTCTCAGAGTTTTTTGTTTGTTTGTTTTGTTTTTGCTCCACTGTTTCAGTAAAGTTTCCTAAGTGGACTCCAGACCCATCCCTGGGGTGTTTTTGCTCATGAATAAGTGGTTTAATTGTTGATCTTTGTGGAGTAATGGAGGCGGGGGTTACGTACACCACCACTTTGGTTGAGCTATTATCTTTCTTCTACTAAACAATAAACAAATCTGCCCTTTGGACGAATTCACTATATTTCAAGGTTGTTTGCAATATAAGCATCTTTGAAAAACATCGTCCAAAACAAAGGCAGCTAATGTGTCTGCCCACAAGATGTGCAGAAATGTGAGAGACCCCTGGGAAATTCTTTTATTATCTTAAGGAAATTCTTTGGTTATAATTCGCTAAGATGCTTGTTCTATTTTAAACTATAAATGGAAGTTGAGTGTCATCTAATTTTTCTCTGCATTTATTGAGACAAGAATATTGTTTTTCTTGTTTAATCTCTAATGCATTGAATTACATCAATCAGTTTTCTGATACTAAGCCCACTTTATTTTCCTAGAAAATTGCCTTCTCTATTTTTCTTGATGAATTTTCTTATTTTTAAAACATATAATACTGATTTTATTTGCTAATATTTTGTTTATGATTTTTAGATCTATATGCATATATGAGATAGATCTGTGGATTTGTTTTTTTTTTTGTATTGTCCTTTTTCAATTTGGATATGAAGTTTATATTGAGTATTTCTCTTCATTCCTATATTCTGAAAATATTATTTGAGTGGTAGAATTTGACGCAGAAATCAAGTGCCTATTTTTGTATTTTGTAGGGAAAAATAGAAGAAAAATTTTATTCACGGAGTCCATTTTTAAAATTGTTTCAGTATGATGCTGGATATTTTTTCTTGAGGTAGTTTTGGAAGTTTTATATTCTAGGAAATGATCTCCTCTTTCATTTTTTTCTCTCTTTTTGTTTTCTTTTGGCTTATCTTATTTCTCCTTAGATAATTTCCTAGGTTGGATAATTGATTCATTAAGTCTGAGACTTTCTTTGTAAGTGTGCAAAGCTACCACATTCTTTTGAGAATTTAGCTTTAGCTACAGAACATAGATTTATTCACAATTATTCTGTTATAATTCTGTTTTAATTTTTTAATTTCCCTTATGATTTATTCTCTGACCCATGAGATATTTAGAACACGATTTATAATTTCCAAATATATGGGGTATTTCTAATTATCTTTTTTGTTATGATTTCTAATTTTATTTTATTGATGTCAGAGCAGGCAAAATGATCTGTGGGTTACAGGTCCTTTCATATCTTTTTGAGGGCGTTCTGGGCTAGCATTTTGTCATAATTGTTCCATGTGTGCTGTTTAGGAATAACTTGTCTTCAACTGATGGGACAAGATTCTATTTATACCCATCAGATGAATTTTTCACTTATAATATTCAAATATTTTATGTCCCTATGTTTTGTTAATTTGTCCTTTTTGTTACTGTGCTCTGTCATCTATTGAAATATGTATGTTAAATCTTCTCACTAGGATGGCAGATGAATCCATTTTCTTTTGAAGCCTGTTGATTTATCCTTTATGTATTTTTGAGACTATTTTATTATGTGTTAGTTTAAAACTGTCATGTCTTCCTGCTGAATTAAATGTTTTATTATTTTATTAATACAGCTTTTTTTTTATTAAATGGTATTTGATCTAAAATTACTGTAACTACACCAGGTTTCTTTTTGTTTGTGTGCACCTAGTGTCTCTTTTTTCTTATCCTGAGATTTAAATTTTCTCTACTCTATTCCTCAAGGTTTCTCTCTTTTATGAATGATGAATGTGTTTCTTTTATTTGTTATTCTTTTATTATATTGTTTTAATCAGACTTAAACCTGTACTTTCAACTGGAGATTCAGCCCACTGATTATATATATATATATATATTATATATATATATATATATATTGTGGTCACTGTTTAATTTAAATTATTATTATTTTTTTAATTTTTATTTTTTATAAACATATATTTTTATCCCCAGGGGTACAGGTCTGTGAATCACCAGGTTTACACACTTCACAGCACTCACCCAAGCACATACCCTCCCCAATGTCCATAATCCCACCCTCTTCTCCCAAACCCCCTCCCCCCATCAACCCTCAGTTTGTTTTGTGAGATTAAGAGTCACTTATGGTTTGTCTCCCTCCCAATCCCATCTTGTTTCATTTATTCTTCTCCTACCCACTTAAGCCTCCATGTTGCATCACCACTTCCTCATATCAGGGAGATCATATGATAGTTGTCTTTCTCTGCTTGACTTATTTCGCTAAGCATGATTCGCTCTAGTTCCATCCATGTTGTCGCAAATGGCAAGATTTCATTTCTTTTGATGGCTGCATAGTATTCCATTGTGTATATATACCACATCTTCTTGATCCATTCATCTGTTGATGGACATCTAGGTTCTTTCCATAGTTTGGCTATTGTGGACATTGCTGCTATAAACATTCAGGTGCATGTGCCCCTTTGGATCACTACGTTTGTATCTTTAGGGTAAATACCCAATAGTGCAATTGCTGGGTCATAGGGCAGTTCTATTTTCAACATTCTGAGGAACCTCCATGCTGTTTTCCAGAGTGGCTGCACCAGCTTGCATTCCCACCAACAATGTAGGAGGGTTCCCCTTTCTCCACATCCTCGCCAGCATCTGTCATTTCCTGACTTGTTGATTTTAGCCATTCTGACTGGTGTGAGGTGATATCTCATTGTGGTTTTGATTTGTATTTCCCTGATGCCGAGTGATATGGAGCACTTTTTCATGTGTCTGTTGGACATCTGGATGTCTTCTTTACAGAAATGTCTGTTCATGTCCTCTGCCCATTTCTTGATTGGATTATTTGTTCTTTGGGTGTTGAGTTTGCTAAGTTCTTTATAGATTCTGGACACTAGTCCTTTATCTGATATGTCATTTGCAAATATCTTCTCCCATTCTGTCAGTTGTCTTTTGATTTTGTTAACTGTTTCCTTTGCTGTGCAAAAGCTTTTCATCTTGATGAAATCCCAATAGTTCATTTTTTCCCTTGCTTCCCTTGCCTTTTGCGTTGTTCCTAGGAAGATGTTGCTGCGGCAGAGGTCGAAGAGGTTGCTGCCTGTGTTCTCCTCAAGGATTTTGATGGATTCCTTTCGCACATTGAGGTCCTTCATCCATTTTGAGTCTATTTTTGTGTGTGGTGTAAGGAAATGGTCCAATTTCATTTTTCTACATGTGGCTGTCCAGTTTTCCCAGCACCATTTATTGAAGAGGCTGTCTTTTTTCCATTGGACATTCTTTCCTGCTTTGTCGAAGATGAGTTGACCATAGATTTGAGGGTCTATTTCTGGGCTCTCTATTCTGTTCCATTGATCTATGTGTCTGTTTTTGTGCCAGTACCATGCTGTCTTGATGATGACAGCTTTGTAATAGAGCCTGAAGTCCGGAATTGTGATGCCACCAACGTTGGCTTTCTTTTTCAATATCCCTTTGGCTATTCGAGGTCTTTTCTGGTTCCATATAAATTTTAGAATTATTTGTTCCATTTCTTTGAAAAAGATGGATGGTACTTTGATAGGAATTGCATTAAATGTGTAGATTGCTTTAGGTAGCATAGACATTTTCACAATATTTATTCTTCCAATCCAGGAGCATGGAACATTTTTCCATTTCTTTGTGTCTTCCTCAATTTCTTTCATGAGTACTTTATAGTTTTCTGAGTATAGATTCTGTGTCTCTTTGGTTAGGTTTATTCCTAGATATCTTATGGTTTTGGATGCAATTGTAAATGGGATTGACTCCTTAATATCTCTTTCTTCTGTCTTGCTGTTGGTGTAGAGAAATGCAACTGATTTCTGTGCATTGATTTTATATCCTGACACTTTACTGAATTTCTGTATAAGTTCTAGCAGTTTTGGAGTGGAGTCTTTTGGGTTTTCCACATATAGTATCATATCATCTGCGAAGAGTGATCATTTGACTTCTTCTTTGTCGATTTGGATGCCTTTAATTTCCTTTTGTTGTCTGATTGCTGAGGCTAGGACCTCTAGTACTATGTTGAATAGCAGTGGTGATAATGGACATCCCTGCCGTGTTCCTGACCTTAGTGGAAAAGCTTTCAATTTTCCTCCATTGAGAATGATATTTGCGGTGGGTTTTTCATAGATGGCTTTGATGATATTGAGGTATGTGCCCTCTATCCCTACACTTTGAAGAGTTTTGATCAGGAAGGGATGCTGTACTTTGTCAAATGCTTTTTCAGCATCTATTGAGAGTATCATATGGTTCTTGTTCTTTCTTTTATTGATGTGTTGTATCACATTGACTGATTTGCGGATGTTGAACCAACCTTGCAGCCCTGGAATAAATCCCACTTGGTCGTGGTGAATAATCTTTTTAATGTACTGTTCAATCCTATTGGCTAGTATTTTGTTGAGTATTTTCGCATCTGTGTTCATCAAGGATATCGGTCTATAGCTCTCTTTTTTGGTGGGATCCTTGTCTGGTTTTGGGATCAAGGTGATGCTGGCCTCATAAAATGACTTTGGAAGTTTTCCTTCCATTTCTATTTTTTGGAACAGTTTCAGGAGAATAGGAATTAGTTCTTCTTTAAATGTTTGGTAGAATTCCCCCGGGAAGCCGTCTGGCCCTGGGCTTTTGTTCGTTTGGAGATTTTTAATGACTGTTTCAATCTCCTTACTGGTTATGGGTCTGTTCAGGCTTTCTATTTCTTCCTGGTTCAGTTGTGGTAGTTTATATGTTTCTAGGAATGCATCCATTTCTTCTAGATTGTCAAATTTATTGGCGTAATTTGCTCATAGTATGTTCTTATAATAGTTTGTATTTCTTTGGTGTTAGTTGTGATCTCTCCTCTTTCATTCATGATTTTATTTATTTGGGTCCTTTCTCTTTTCTTTTTGATAAGTCGGGCCAGGGGTTTATCAATTTTATTAATTCTTTCAAAGAACCAGCTCCTAGTTTTGTTGATTTGTTCTATTGTTTTTTTGGTTTCTATTTCATTGATTTCTGCTCTGATCTTTATGATTTCTCTCCTCCTGCTGGGCTTAGGGTTTCTTTCTTGTTCTTTCTCCAGCTCCTTTAGGTGTAGGGTTAGGTTGTGTACCTGAGACCTTTCTTGTTTCTTGAGAAAGGCTTGTACTGCTATATATTTTCCTCTCAGGACTGCCTTTGTTGTGTCCCACAGATTTTGAACCGTTGTATTTTCATTATCATTTGTTTCCATGATTTTTTTCAATTCTTCTTTAATTTCCTGGTTGACCCATTCATTCTTTAGAAGGATACTGTTTAGTCTCCATGTATTTGGGTTCTTTCCAAACTTCCTTTTGTGGTTGAGTTCTAGCTTTAGAGGATTGTGGTCTGAAAATATGCAGGAAATGATCCCAATCTTTTGATACCGGTTGAGTCCTGATTTAGGACCGAGGATGTGATCTATTCTGGAGAATGTTCCATGTGCACTAGAGAAGAATGTGTATTCTGTTGCTTTGGGATGAAATATTCTAAATATATATGTGATGTCCATCTGGTCCAGTGTGTCGTTTAAGGCCTTTATTTCCTTGCTGATCTTTTGCTTGGATGACCTGTCCATTTCAGTGAGGGGAGTGTTAAAGTCCCCTACTATTATTGTATTATTGTTGATGTGTTTCTTTGATTTTGTTATTAATTGGTTTATATAGTTGGCTGCTCCCACGTTGGGGGCATAGATATTTAAAATTGTTAAATCTTCTTGTTGGACAGACCCTTTGAGTATGATATAGTGTCCTTCCTCATCTCTTATTATAGTCTTTGGCTTAAAATCGAATTGATCTGATATAAGGATTGCCACTCCTGCTTTCTTCTGATGTCCATTAGCATGGTAAATTCTTTTCCACCCCCTCACTTTAAATCTGGAGGTGTCTTCGGGCTTAAAATGAGTTTCTTGGAGGCAACATATAGATGGGTTTTGTTTTTTTATCCATTCTGATACCCTGTGTCTTTTGACAGGGGCATTTAGCCCATTCACATTCAGGGTAACTATTGAGAGATATGAATTTAGTGCCATTGTATTGCCTGTAAGGTGACTGTTACTGTATATGGTCTCTGTTCCTTTCTGATCTACCACTTGTAGGCTCTCTCTTTGCTTAGAGGACCCCTTTCAATATTTCCTGTAGAGCTGGTTTGGTATTTGCAAATTCTTTCAGTTGTTTGTCCTGGAAGCTTTTAATTTCTCCTTCTATTTTCAATGATAGCCTAGCTGGATATAGTATTCTGGGCTGCATGTTTTTCTCGTTTAGTGCTCTAAAAATATCATGCCAGCTCTTTCTGGCCTGCCAGGTCTCTGTGGATAAGTCAGCTGCCAATCTAATATTTTTACCATTGTATGTTACAGACTTCTTTTCCCGGGCTGCTTTCAGGATTTTCTCTTTGTCACCGAGACTTGTAAATTTTACTATTAGGTGACGGGGTGTGGGCCTCTTCTTATTGATTTTGAGGGGCGTTCTCTGAACCTCATGAATTTTGATGCTCGTTCCCTTTGCCATATTGGGGAAATTCTCCCCAATAATTCTCTCCAGTATACCTTCTGCTCCCCTCTCTCTTTCTTCTTCTTCTGGAATCCCAATTATTCTAATGTTGTTTCGTCTTATGGTGTCACTTATCTCTCGAATTCTCCCCTCGTGGTCCAGTAGCTGTTTGTCCCTCTTTTGCTCAGCTTCTTTATTCTCTGTCATTTGGTCTTCTATATCACTAATTCTTTCTTCTGCCTCATTTATCCTAGCAGTTAGAGCCTCCATTTTTGATTGCACCTCACTAATAGCTTTTTTGATTTCAACTTGGTTAGATTTTAGTTCTTTTATTTCTCCAGAAAGGGCTTTTATATCTCTCGAGAGGGTTTCTCTAATATCTTCCATGCCTTTTTCGAGCGCGGCTAGAACCTTGAGAATTGTCATTCTGAACTCTAGATCTGACATATTACCGATGTATGTATTGATTAGGTCCCTAGCCTTCGGTACTGCCTCTTGTTCTTTTTTTTGTGTTGAATTTTTACGTCTTGTCATTTTGGCCAGATAAGAGTAAATGAAGGGGCAAGTAAAATACTAAAAGGGTGGCAACAACCCCAGGAAAATATGCTTTAACCAAATTAGAAGAGATCCAAAATCGTGAGTGGGGAGAAAGGGGATAAAAAAAGGTTCAAAAAGGAAGAAAGAAAAAAAAAAAGAACAAAGAAAAGAAAAAAAAAAAAAGAAAAGAAAAAATTTTTTTAAAAAAGAAAACACCTGAGAAAAATGTAAAAAAGAAAAAATATATATATTAGATAAACTAGTAAAAAATCGTTAAAAAAGAAAAAGGTAACAGTTAAAAAAAAAAAAATTTACCCGAAGGCGAGAAGAAAAAAAAAAAAAATGAAAAAGAAAAAATTAAATTAACTGCAAGACTAAAAAAAATCACAGGAAAAAAGCCATGAGTTCCGTGCTTGGCTTTCTCCTCCTCTGGAATTCTGCTGTTCTCCTTGGTATTGAAACCGCACTCCTTGGTAGGTGAACTTGGTCTCGGCTGGATTTCTTGTTGATCTTCTGGGGGAGGGGCCTGTTGTAGTGATTCTCAAGTGTCTTTGCCCCAGGCGGAATTACACCGCCCTTACCTGGGGCCGGGGTGAGTAATCCGCTAGGGTTTGCTTTCAGGAGCTTTTGTTCCCTGAGCGCTTTCCGTAGAGTTCCGGAGGACGGGAATACAAATGGCGGCCTCCTGGTCTCCGGCCCGGAGGAGCCGAGAGCCCAGGGCCGCACTCCTCAGGGCGCCCTCAGAGAACAGCGCCCAGTCACTCCCGTCTGCCTGACCTCCGGCTGCGCTCCGAGCTCACCGAGCCTGCGACCGGTTCAAGGTCACCCCGAGCTGCGAGCTTACTGTCGGCTCTGTCTCTGTAGCCGGCTTTCCCGTTCCAATACCCGCAAGCTCTGTGACACTCAGACACCCCCGATCCTTCTGTGACCCTGCGGGACCTGAGGCCACGCTGACCCCGCGTGGGCTTCGCCCTGGTTTAGCCTCTGGAGCGATGTCCCTCAGCGGAACAGACTTTTAAAAGTCCTGATTTTGTGCGCGGTTGCTCCGCTGCTTGCCGGGAGCCGGCCCCTCCCCCCGGGGTCTATCTTCCCGTCGCTTTGGATTCACTTCTCCGCCGGTCCTACCTTTCAGAAAGTGGTTGTTTTTCTGTTTCCAGAATTGCTGTTCTTCTTCTCTTCGATCTGCCGATGGATTTTCAGGTGTTTGCAATCTTTAGATAAGCTACCTAGCTGATCTCCGGCTAGCTGAAGCAGTCTCAGCTTGCTACTTCTCCGCCATCTTGACTCTAATTTAAATTATTTTTAAGTTCTTACTTATTGTGTATTCTTATTTTTCCTTTTCTATGTGTCTTTTTCCCTTCCTATCATTTCTTTCTATCTTTTGGATTTTTTCCTTGTTCTTTTCTCATTTTTTTCCCTTTCCACTTGTTTAGAGGGAAACCCAGTCATATATATGTCCCTTTATCCCTTTAGTTAATCATAAAAGAGAGTAGATCTGCTTTTATAGATTGGAAGCAGGAAGTAGGATATTGGGCCGATATTAGCCTAGGCATCTTTTGGTACTCTTTTGCCCAATGATAATTATGGATGGAAAAGTAGCCAGTGGGGTCTGAGGAAGATGTAATAAACAAGGATCATAACTTTAACAACGGGTCTCTTAGAGCTATACTTTCAGTAAGCTACCCAAAACTGCAGGAGTGAGAGCTGAGGGTAGGGGCAGTTCAGAATGGGAAGGTAAGGGGAAAACAATGAATAGTAGTTGTAGCCTCACAACTAAGGCAATGATGGTGGGGAGCTAGTCCTCTAGAAGGCCTCCCTCTTCTAAATTCTGCTTGGGCAGAGAAGCCCATGAAAGAGCTCCTCTCTGATCCTTTCCATATACCCTTGCAACTCCAAGAGTAGACAGCACTGCTCAGTGAGTCCTGCGAGAGAGAGATGCTGTGTGGGGAGCAGAGAACTGGTTCCTTCCCCTGCAGTGCTTGGATCTGCTTTAAGTCACATTGTCCCCGGGCAGCTGAATTGCAGCAAATGGCTGAACACAATAAGAAATCAGGGTTTGGCCATTTCTTCTCCAGGCAGAACTCTTCCATGGGCCATTCTTATATCTGAGCCCCCTTTTGGGCTCGCAAAGACTTTCTTGGAGCTGTAACCTTGCCTGTCCTCCTATCCAGGCCTTCCCCCTGCCTCTCCTTCTACTGGAGTTACTAGGCCTGCATCATAATCTCCATGATTTCTTGATCTACTTCTCTTCCCCTCTCCTTTACTTGTCACAGGCATTACCCCCAAAGCGCCTCCCATAGTTTCAACTCTGTAATGGCATCTACTTCCCAGAGGACCCAAATCAATTCCTGTGATGAATTCAAAGTCCCCAAACCAAAAGAAGTATCTGCTAGTAGGTAAGTCCAAGCCACTTCGTAAGTATTTATGTTCCAACAACCGATGAACTGTTTGAAAAAAAAAAAAAATTCACATTAAAAAAAGTTTCCATGATTAGTTACATAAATAATGACATAATTATAATTTATAATTTATATTATTTTCTAATTACATAAGTAAATAGCATAATTAAAATATTGCTCCATAATTAGTAATCACAACTGTGTGCTAATGAGATGTGTGCACCATTGGGTGGCGTACAACTTCTCAAATCTTGAAAAAAGATGGGGCACTGACTTCTCCATTCTGGTTTTAACTGATGCTCACATGTTCTTGCCTTTTTTTTTTTTTTTCCTTTTTTAATCATGCAGCTTCTGAACGATTTAATAGAGTCATTGACAGAAATGTAGCATGATCTGAGATGGAAACGGTGACTGGGTTAGTTACTCTCTCAGAGTCTGCAGATGCCAAGTATTGCTGGGCTCCCTTCACAAATGTGAGCCATCTTGTGGCATTCCTGTGGCTACTCTGTGACCCCCCCAAGACACTTCAATGCATACTATAGGGTGTTTACTGCATGTGTAATTTTTTTTTTAATTTTTAAATTTTAAATTTAATTTATTTAATTTTTAAATTTAATTTTTTTTTACATTCTTTTTGACTGCATCTGTATTATTGTTTAACATGAACCACTCTTGTTTCAGGAATGCCCATGTGAGAATTCTGTGAGGCCTTAGAAAAGATTTGCTTTTGCTTCTACTACTTGCCTGGGTGTGCTACCAATCTGACTTTACTTTAAATTCACTTTTGGATTTCATAGATATTAGGAATTCAGAATAAAATCTCCCATACAGGATCACTTGCCATTCCAGATTCTAAGGAGCAAATTTGTTCTCTTTTCAATCACCAAGAAATTTGACAGAAGAAGATAATATCTCTCTTCTTTTCTTCCCTGAGGGTAAAATCTTTTGGTCCCCAGCTTTACGTGGGAATGGATTCGATTTCCTCCTGCTTGGGGCAGTCATAGGCTTACCATTTGCCTCCACAGCCCATGTCATTCTTAGTGTGAGAGCTGGGGACTTCAGGGGTGTTCTGACACAAGCCTGCAATATGGAACCTAGACTATGTCCTATGGTTCCTGGTTTCATTTCCTTTTTTCTGACATGAATATTCTTCAATACCAGGTCAGCTCAGCAATGCATTTAAAGAATTGTGGGTTTGGTGGGTTTTTATTTGTTTGTCTGTTTTTTGTTGTTGTTTTCATTTTAGTTGTGTTTTTACCCAGTATATTCATTATTCCAGTAGGGAGGTTGATTCAGGGTATCAAATTTGCCATAGTTCTAGACCTTCCATTCACTCTTGAACTCGTTATGATCTGGCTTCTGCCTCTCCAACGCATATACACTGCTTTTGGAAAGCCCACTCAAACAATTTTTGTTACCAAGTCTAATGAACAATGTCTTTTTCACATCAACTTCTCTGATGTTGCAACATCCCCAGAAAGTTCTTATGCCCCTGCTCAGCACATTGGTCTTCCCAAGCTTCTCATGTATATGTTGTCCCTTTTAACATGCTGTCAGAAGAGCATTTTTGTTTTCATTCTATATCCAGGTAATGGGAGAAGATAATCTTATCTGCTTCTCTGACTTTAGTTATCATTTAGATAACTCCCAAATCTCAATCCTTGAAAACCCAGACATATAATTGCCCCTACACATGACCTCCTCTAGAAAACTGGTCCCCTTTTCTGTTCAGGGGGAAAATTTAGAAGTTACAAAAAAGCTATTAAGAACACTCATGCCTCACTACTCTCCTGAAAGGAAGCTTTGTAATTTGAGAAGAATAAGTGGCAATTATATCACACTGACATGATAAGGGCTTTTATGGGAAACTGTCCTTCTGGGTTCAGTATTAAAATGATATTCTAATTCTCATAGAGCAAAGGAATTACAACCTAGAATAAATAACACCCCCTTCCACTTTCATCCCTGCTCACATGATACCTATCTTGTCTTCCCCAAAGTCTCTACTTGACCACATGGATGTTTAAGGTTCATTTGAATTTGAGAAGTACGCAAGATGCAATCCTAGATTGGAGAGGTAAGGTGTTTAGAGGGAATATTGGCTGTTCTGGAAGACTGGGGGAGAGGGGAAAGAATTAAGGAAGAAGGCAGGACTTCAAGGAATGACAGGCGAGTATTTGCCTGGGAAGAATGGGAGGGTGCATGTGGGTGTGGGAGCCATTGCAATCCTGGACAGGATCTCAGTTGTCTGAAAGGAGAAGTCTCTTCCTCTTACATAGAACATGGATTCCCAGCACTGGGGCTTGGGCAGGATGTCCAGTTTTCCATTTCTCCTTTCCTTCTGTTGAAACTGTGGAGTTCAACACTGGTGTCTGGAGGGAAATTGTCTCTTCTCACTCGTCGTGTGCAAATATTAGAGAAAACTTCACCCATCACATCACTCCTCTGGGATATAATCACCCTCTTCTTCCTTATTTCACCCTTTTTAATATTTTATTTATTTATTTAATTTCTTGTTAAGGATTTATTTATTTATTTTAGAGAGAGAGAGTGCGTGCATGGAGTGGGGGAGAGAGACAGGGGAGAGAGAATCCCAAGCAGACTCGGGACTGAGCACAGCTCATTTCATGACCCTGAGTTCATGACCTGAGCTGAAATCCAGAGTCCGACACTTAACCAACTGAGCCACCCAGGCATCCCTTATAATACTATAATTTGAAAGTGGGAACTGGCTTTTGTTTCGTAATTTTCATTGACTAGATTCTAGTGTGTGGAAGGTTTTCTCAGAAGCCAAGAAGTTTTGAATATACACCTTTTTAAGAAAAACCACACACAAAATAAGAATATTAGAAGAATTTATAATCATTTTACTGAAAGATTTCTGAAAGCTTAGCTGGGCTAACTAAGAACACTTAATCTTCCAGGTCTGATGGCTTCCTCCATGTGTGAGTTTTTGAGGTTGTACCTGTTAAGAATAAAAATTTTAAGGATGCCTGGGTGGCTCAGTCAGTTAAGTGTCTGTCTTCAGCTCAGGTCATGATCCCAGGGTCCTGGGATCAAGTCCCACATCAGGCTCTCTGCTCAGTGGGAAGCCAGCTTCTCCCTCTGCCTACTGCTCCCCTGCTTGTGCTCTCTCTCTTGCTCTTTCTCTCTCTCCAACAAATAAATATAATCTTAAAGAAAAGAATAAAAATTTTATTTTGTCTTAGGTATTATGAGGTCATCCATCACACATTTCATAGAACCACTTTGTGCTTATGCCTTAAACCCTCCTCATTTTCCTACCTGACTCAATTTCTGCAAGAAACATCCCCATGCAATCTGCTTTGCTTACTATTTTCCACGGGTAGAGGAAGATAGCAAGAACTCTTTTTAGCACGTCTGGTGAGAAATGCCCCAGGCATTGAGCCATAGCAAAGTTCCACAGGACTTTGGGGGACACTTAGAAAAGAGGTTATAAGACCCCAGAAAATCACAGGAGAGGGAGATATCTGAGTTCTTGGCCCGCCTCCTCCTCTCTCTTACTACACCCTGCCTCCTACTGTCTACTTGGTTAATCCAGGAAAAGGGCACTTCACCTATGAGGTAGTTTTTTAAGGACATGACATTATTGAAATGATGTCAGTAGAGATTTATTTGAAATTATAATACTATTCAGAACATATAGAGTATGTCAAATACCAGCTTGTCCAAAATGTATAAAACGGACTTAGAATTTTTTTTTTTTCCTACAGAAGCTTAGTGCTTTCGTGAAGTCATGAATATTTAGTTTCAATGTGGGAAATTCACACCATTACATGGAAAATAGATTCCTCTTAGGAGATCCTTGCCCAAATATTCAAAGGACTTTCAGGCTTTGGAGGTGAAAGAGATACAGGGTTTTTTTTTTTTCCGCCATTGACATGGTGTACACTTGCCTGGTTATCTTTTTCTTTCAATCCTACACAGCAAGAGGCATTTCGGCTGTCAAGGAGTGATACTCTATCAGGTCAGCTTTCACACATGTGCACACAAAAAATGTTAGAGATGTAGTGTGACAGCATCAACCAATGACGTCTTCTTGGGCCTTCTTTCTTTCTCCCTTCTTATTATTATTTTTTTTTTTCCTTAAGAACGATGGTAACATTCTTCTGTGCAATCAAAGGTGACCTCATCCTTATATGCACTTGATGTGTTTCAGCCAAGAAGGATGGCTAGAGATATTATGATGTCTACTAAAAAGCACTGGAATGGGAGCCAAGAATTTTGATTTATTTCTTGTCGCTGTATCTGTGGACCAAATAAATTTAAGCAAATCCTCTGTGTCTCTGTGTCTGTGTTTCTACAGTAATAACAGGAGGGAAGCAGCACCCATTCTCATTTCACCTTTGAAAAATTGGGCTGGAGATGTACTCAGTGTATGGGTGTGTATGTGTGTGAGTGCATGTGTGTGTGATGATGTGTTTTGTGGGGAGTTCAAGAAAGTCAGGGTGGTGCCAAAACCTATGTCATTATGTGATCACTTATATGATTTTTATTTTTGCTGTAGTGTAGTTTATAAAAGTGACATGACCTGCAGTTTTCTGAACATCATCTGGGTTAGTGAGCCTTCACTTACCTTAAAAGTTCATGTTTGAAAGTTTCAGAACAACTAGACGATTAAACTTTATTCGTTGCCATGACATGTTGTTGATTCTTTTTTTTTTTTAAGGTTATTTATTTAAGAGAAGAGAGAGTGAGAGAGAGCATGAGAGGGGTCAGAGAGGAGAAGAGGTCAGAGGGAGAAGCAGACTCCACATGGAGCTGGGAGCTTGATGTGGGACTCGATCTTGGGACTCCAGGGATCACGACCTGAGCCAAAGGCAATGTCCTAACCAACTGAGCCACTCAGATGCCGCCATGTTGTTGATTCTTAGGTCCCTTTACATTTTTGTAATTTTTTAAAAAATTATTTATTTATTTGACAGACAGAGATCATAAGCAGGCAGAGAGGCAGGTAGAGAGAGAGAGGAAGGGAAGTAGGCTTCCCGATGAGCAGAGAGCCTGATGTGGGGCTCGATCCCAGGACCCTGGGATCATGACCTGAGCCAAAGGCAGAGGCTTAACCCACTGAGCCACCCAGGTGCCCCACATTTTTGTAATTTAATTGTAGAATTTTATGGTAATCTTACTTGAATGTCCTTGACTGCCATTATTTTATATGGAAAGAGACAGAGGACGGAGGTTTTTTTTTTTTTTTTTTTTTTAATAACATATGATGTATTATTTGTTTCAGGGGTACAGGTCTGTGATTCATCAGTCTTACACAATTCACAGCTCTCATCATAGCATGTACCCTCCCCAATGCTCATTACCCAACCACCTGATCCCTCCCACCCTCCTGCCCTCCAGCAACCCTCAGTTTGTTTCCTGAGATTAAGAGTCTCTTATGCCTTGGGAGACAGAGAGTTCTTCAGTTCTGTGATTTTAAATAAGAAGTGCCAGAGCTGGGACTGAGAAACACCTCCTGTCTTGAGGAAATCTTATTTCCAGGTTGCTTCTCTGCTCAGGAACTGTTCACTTTATCCTCATTCGATATGGTCAATGACTTGTCCCTCAGTCATCGAGGAATTTTGTCCAGTCTCTCCCTAACTTCCCATTCTACAGACTGGGCTTTCCTACTTTTTTAGGCTCAGGCATAATAGATATCTGATTCTTCTGTTTTCTCTCAGATTCCCCCACAGAATCTGTGGGTGCCTGAGGTGGGCTACTGAGAGCTGCCATTTTTAATGTCAAAAGCAAAATTTATTTAGATGTAATTTCCATCTAAAATAAGAGAAGTGACTTAAGTTGGTAGAGGGTGATGGTCACCATCGGAGTCCAGAGGGTAACAGGGGTCCTACCACAAATAACAGAATGTATCCAAACACTGATCATGGGTCAGAACAGAGATCCTCAAAGAAAATCCATGATCCAAATTTTGGGAGTAACCATGGAAATCATCATCAAATCTTGGTTCTTTAAGAGCATAATATGTATGAAATTTGGGTTGATGACATTTCTTTAATTACTAGTTTTAATAATAATATAAGAATTCTAAATATGTGGATATCAGTGTGGTAGGGCTCCATAACAAAGTGCCATATCACAGCAGCTTAACCCACAGAAATTTCTTGTCTTACACTTCTGCAGGCTAGAAGTTCAACATCAAGATGTCAAGGAATTAGTTCCTAGTGAGTCTGTAAGGTAAGTATTTGCTCAAGTGCTCTTGTAGAATACTGTTTTCTCTGTGTTTCCTCACATCACCTTCTCTTCATGCATGTCTATCTCTGATAAAAATTCCCCTTTTTATAAGAATATGAGTCATTTTGGATTATGGCCAACCCTAGTGACCTCATTTTAATGTTACTACCTTTATAAATACTCTATCTACAACTAAGTCTACATTCTGAGGTGCAGGGGGTTAGGACCCCAACCTGTCTCCTGTAGGTAAACACAATTCAACACTCGGCAATGTGTTTTTTGTTGCTTCCTCTCTTCAGAGTGTAAAATACAACAGGTCTCCCGTACTCTGAGGGACTAATGATAAAAAGTGATATCCTGGAGGGAGTATGAAGTTCCCTCCAAAGGAAAGGAGGAAAGGGGAGAGGAAAGGGAGAAGAGGAGGGCTACTTGGAATTATTGTATTGTTGAGTTTCTCCCTGAATTGGGCCATTTTCTCCAAAGCATCAGAGAATCAGAGGGGGGTTTGGAGAGTCTGACATCTCTGGAATGTAGTGCTGCCCCGGTTTAACATCTGTCCTCCAGAGAGGGCCTTTTGGTTTGGGTGCTATGCACAGTACCCCTGCCTCCATCTGAGAAGGGATTCAGCCCTCACCAGTGATGAGAGATCAGAGACAGGACTTTGCCTACATTGTGTGTTGGTGCCCAATGCATCCAAAGCAGCAGGCTCTCCCCTTGTTTAAGTGGGGGAGGAGGCACAATGATGGGGATAATGCAAAGATCACTCTCCCCCTTGCTCCAGGAAGTGGAAGTTCTATCTGCGTGTTAACACTCTGGTCCCAAAGGCATTGCACTCTCACTCCCACTCACAACTCAAGGATCACAACTAATCATACATCCCCACCCAATACCAGAAGGACCAAGAACTCAATAAAACACTTACCACTTCCCTTAGGGAGCCAGCCAGCTTCACATCATTTAGGGACTAGAGCTCAAAGTCCATGCTCTGGTCTTATTTCTCAGAATTCCTCACTGGCAATATCTGAAATGGGTGTTGGAGAATATACTTTCCTTGGTGCTAAAGTCCTTTTCCAGAATGCTCCTGCCCATAGAATGGGTGAAGATCATAAGTATTTTATGTCTTATTATTTTTCCCATATTATCTGTTTATCCTTGCACCCACATTATACTGTTCTAGTTATTATTTCTTCATAGGAATAGATCTTGTTACCTGGTAGGGAAAATACCCTAACTTGTTCTTTTGATTTCTACAAAATCTATCTGTTGGGATACCAATTTTCTTGTCCTCTGTCTGATGTCCTCCTTAACTCACCCAGTAGAGATTTAAACTTAATGAGATATTTTTTATTAATAGACTTTTCTTTCATTTCTTTTCAAATATGTTTAATTTTTAACACAGTCTTTCTCAGGTTTTGACCCTATCTTAATTTTCTTTTCCTTATTTTAAACATAATTGTTTAGAATTTATGGTTGATCATTCTATTATCTGAACTTCTTTTTTTAATATTTTATTTATTAATTGACAGAGAGAGACACAATGAGAGAGGGAACACAAGCAGGGGTAGTGGGAGAGGGAGAAGCAGGCTTCCCGCTGAGGGGAGCCCAATGCGGGGTTTGATCCCAGGACCCTGGGATCATGACCTGAGCTGAAGGCAGACACTTAATGACTGAGCCACCCAGGCTCCCCTATTATCTGTACTTCTTGAGGGGTGGGGCATCTGTATTTCTTGGACCTGTTACAATCTGGGGTGGATTTACATGCTAATTTCTCAATTTAAGGTTTCCAGGACCTTGTAAATCACATAAATACAAAACCCAAACTCAAGTGGAAGTAGTAGTAGGGTTGTACATTCACAGAATAATTTTTTTATTTCCAGGCCAAGTCTAGACCATGACAAACTGTATGTATCCTTACCATATTGGATGAGAGATTTGCCTTTTTACTCTATCTTTATGCTAAATTCCTCACCTGGTCTTCTTCACTTCATGGCCATTGACATACACACTGCGTGGTTACATAGACAAGAAAATGCCATTATGATTGTTAAGTCATCAGTAATTGCTTATTATTCAGATTGCCAGTTTCTCTATTTTTAGATTCATTGGATTCTTCCTTTCTTTCTTGTAATGTCACCTATATATTATATTTAAAATGATATGCCATATTTTATTTCATGTGCTTAGACATACAGTCACGTGGCAAAGAGTTAACCTTTAAAATTCATAACTACTAGATCAAAGTATGTGTACTGCTTTAAGGAATAAACCTCAGATATTCTAAAAGGTAGAACTGGTGTTTCTGGGAATCTGACCTTCTCTTTACCCAATCTCAGATGAAATACTCAAGAGTGTGTTTGCTGTTGTTTTGACCAGACTTTGTACTTGGAGACAAGACATAGTTAATACAGAAAGTATACCCAAGTGGTGGAGAAAAGTCAGGATAATATAAAGATTTACAAAGCTCACCAAAGGGAGTTTCTTCTGCCTACAGCAGAGGTATTGTCCACACTCATATGTGCCTGTGGGGAATGTCTGGGGATCCCTGGGGAGCTGTGCTTTTCAGGAAATATGTTGTTTCTTTTTTTATAAAACTGCCTATTTCTGACATTAAAAAAACTTGATTGTTGACCATTTCCCATTGCTTACATCGGTAATAACTCTACACTCTTTGAGCTATCAATTTTATGTTTAGGCAGTAAAGTGATCATCATAGGCATGAATGACAAAAGAAATCATCACCATCATCATTTAATTAATTGACTCATTAAATTAAAAGGCCAAACTGGGTTTTGTTAAACACATCACGATACAAGTAGAGGATGGAATTGGTAGCTGTGGCTGGGCATGCCGGGTCTGGTGGTAACATTACAAGATCAGACGATATATAATAACATTATTCTTATTATCACCATCATCATCAACATCCCGATGAACATTACAAGATCAGACAATGTATAATACCATTATTCTTATTATCACCATCATCATCATCATCACCATCCCGATGAAGTCCAAAAGAAGGACTTCACTGATGTACTTTTGTCCTCATTAAAAGCCATCTCCTTGTTCTCTCTTCCCCATCCCTTCTTACCCTGTATTTGAATGTCTGATGACTCTTCCGAGATCAACAAATCTTATCGAGACAAATGAACATACACAGGACAAGAGAACTGCTCAAGGAAGGAGCCAGCCATGGTGTCTGCAGTATTAGTCAGCCATTGTTCCCTCACCTACACATTGTACGTCACACAAGGCCCTCCTCTCCTATTGCCTTCCACAGCATCACAACACAGGCTCCAGAACGCCCTGAGTGTCAGAATGACAACATTCAACACCATGATCTGGTTGCTGGAAATATCACCTCTTACTTGAAATGGCAGCCAACAGTTTTTTGTTGTTGTTATTGTTGTTGTTGTTGTTTTCTTTCCAACCCAAATTCATTACGTATGGCCTTTAAGGCCAATTTAAAAAGCAAAGCAAACATTCCAAGCAAACGTCTGTCCTTGTTCCATGTTCTCTTTTCTTCTGTGGTGCGTGCTACTCAGATCTTACTTAATGATGTTTGAGTATCTAATGCATTTTCTTTTTCTCTTTTTCTTCTTTCTTCATTATACTTTTTTCTAACGCTGAACTTCTCGTTCCTCCACAGTGTTGATCTTCTGCTGCCCTGGGACCTGTGGGTCTGACGCCTCCTGTTCCCGGGACTGTTGGAAGGAGTCAGTTATTATGAAGCTCTTCAAAATGTAAAGTGGAAAGAAACAGGTTTAGAATAATTAAAAACTCATTCTCGATTTCCTGCCTCCTCCCATTTGTATCCTTTCAGTTTTGAGGATTTCCTCATGCTCCTCCAGGTCCTTATATTTACCCAACTTAAAATGGGAGTGGAAGCATTCTTGAGTTCCCAATCTCCTTTCCTCTGGCACTAGGCTCCTGTCTGTCTTTTCATGCATTTTTCATCTTCCATTAATATTTATCGAGCATCACAATAAGGTGGGTACTGTATAGCAGGGAAAACCATACGAAACCACTTCAGCCGCTGACGATGCAGAAAACATCTCCTCAGTTGCTCTTGACTTCCGTAATACCTTCTCTCTCTGCCTACTTAGAATCCACTTCCAACAGTCATTAAGCCTTAAGAGAAGCTTTATTATCTTGCCTGGAGCTTTCTGCTCTCCTTTGGATTATTATTCATCATTAAACATTATCAGTTTATTCCTTGTTGCCATGAACAACATTTAGGGGTTAAAAATCGAAATACAAAACCCGAAAAGGATCTACCTGTGGCTGTTACAAATAATCACTCTGTTTCACAACCTTGGCCCAGGGAAGAGGTTGTTAGTTTGTGAGGGATTCCTTTTTATTCTGGCCCCTGAAGTAGCCTTATATTGCTTTTTAATCAGAATATTCTTCCAGCATATCCCTGTCTTCCTCAGGAAAGACCACCAGTTTTTATCACTGAAAGCATAGTCCTCTGACCAAAGAAGACAGGAGGCAGGGTGTTGCCTTGGCCTCTGGGATTCAAGGACATCTTCACATTTTCAAGCATCCTTTGCCACCTTTCTATAGGGAGAGAGCTCTGTTAGATGGTGTCTCACTGCATTCACAGCACAGCTACTGGGTGAAGGCAGAGCCCTACGGGTCTTCCTAGCTAAGCTTTACTGGAGATTCATGGGATGAGTAAGAAAGAAACGAAGGAGAAATTTGGCCCTGTCTATCCTAAGAAGTATTGTTCTCGCTTTCCTGAGTGGTCAGTGTAAGTCTCTAGGCCAGATGCCATTTTCAGGAGGCCTCATTAAACTGTCAGGAAAATTCCCAAGAGGAATAACCAGCATCTCAGTAAACCACATCTTGTAGTAGTTTTGTTTATTTATTTTCCTACTGTTGAAGATGCAGATGAATCCATATTTGGAAATTTGTCACATTTCCACACCCCCCAGCTAAATGATAATTATGTTATATTTATGAGCAGTATGAAGGACAATGTTTTGAGTTCAACATTGGTGCTCTCCTTTTGTAAATGTCGTCTGTGGCCTGATTTGAACAATTTGATATTTCACTATCAGGGGAGGAGATAATTAAAAGAAAACTTCATTATTCAGTTTTATTAAAGGTATGTGAGTAGAGATTCTGGCTTTTAATTTTTTTTAAAGTTTGTGTTTTATTTTGGTATAAGAAGGAAAAGAGAATGAATAAACAGGAATTTAGATAAATTATGGTGAAGGAATATGAAAGGGAATTTGTTTCAATGATGTTAAAGCTACATATGGAAGTTAAGTGTAGGGGAAGTGAGCAGTATGGGCATATTTAAATTGGATTGAGCTTTTTGGAGACACTTACCACTTTTCTAGAAGATCCCTGAGAAGATTCTGGGAAGTAGTAGAAAAAATTTCTCCAGAAGTCAAAATTTCTTCCAAATGACTCTGAAAAGCTAGTGGTTCTCTGACATGATTTATTTTAATTTTAATTTTAATTTTTTTAAGATTTAGGTTATGTTACAGCTAATTATAAAACGGACCATGTTAGAGCCGCAAATTGAAATCATTTAAGTGGACAGGAGAGACAAAGAGAAAGGTGAGAGATGACGGCAAATGATTGGTTTAATTTTTGCCCCCACTTTTTAACAAGTTGAGGTTTTGTTTATATGTGCCCTTGATTTCTCTGGAGAATAAATTAGAAACATATGGGGAAATTAATCTAAAGAAGCAACACAAACCAATACTGTGAGCAGAAATTGTGGCTTGGTGAACACAGAAAAGAAATAAGGGAGTCTGGGACTCAGTACATCTCAAACAGAACATTAATCTAGACTCTGTTTTAATGATATTAGGTAAATTATCACAAAGACAAATTGCATACTGTATCTGGAAAACATTTGGACTCATCACATAGTTCCTTATTTATGGTTTTAACGTAGTTATGATGAATTAGGACTTTAGATAACATAATTAAATCTGGCTTCATATTCTTTAAAGTTCTTCTGTTGGCCTCAGTGAAATTACAGAAGCAATACTAGTAGAAAAGACTCAGTAGAAAGTAGAGTTAAAGTAGAAATGCGTGGATACAGTTAATTAACTTTCTACTGTGCATATATTTCTCATGGACCAGTTGACTATTTTTTGAAGTTGATACACACATACCTATACACATACATAGATATACACATACACACATATATACACATACATGTATATATACACATACACACACATATACATTTTCACAAAAGCTTTAATTAAGCTCTAAGCCATGGAATCCATTTTATGAGCCTTTTAAATAATAATCGGGGAGTAGAAAGCTGGGAAATAAGCAAGTTTTTATATGATTAGTTTTTGTTTGTTTGTTTTAAGATTATTTATTTATTTATTTGATAGACAGAGATCACAAGTAGGCAGAGAGGCAGGGAGAGAGAGAGAGGGAAGTAGGCTCCCTGCTGAGCAGAGAGCCTGATGTGGGGCTCAATTCCAGGACCCTGGGATCATGACCTGAGCCGAAGGCAGAGGCTTAACCCACTGAGTCACCCAGGCGCCCCTATACCATTAGTTTTGAGATTTTTAGGTCCAATTTCTTCAAATTCAGGATCCTGCGTTTCCAACATGCTACTGAGTTGTGATCACTGGATGGAATTTATATGAGCCACTCAACCTAACTTCTTAGTTCCCCTGGAACAGTGTCATGGATATCCCCACCCCCGCCGAACTTGTTCCAGCCTCCACTCCAACTATCCTGTCTGTTGTGTGCTCAGGCACTTTGCCAAGCCCTGCTACAAATGTTCTCATTTCATTTCCACCAGAGTTTGATGAGAGACATAAAGGTACTATTCCAATTTTATAGATGGGCAAGTGGAGGTTTACGATGGTTGAGTAACGTATTGGAAATCACACAGCTAGAAAAGTTGAAAGTAGCTCTTTATCCATGTTGGCTAATTACAGAGCTCTCATTCTGAACCTCCAGCCCTTTGCAATGCATTTACTTTGTGACTAATATGGGCCTGGGAGGGCAGCCTGGTGCTTTGGAGCAGAACAAACATAAAGGGCCGTCCTGGGAATTGAACCCATGACTTTTGCATGATTATTAGCCCAGGGTAAATGAAGTAACCCAATAGTAGAAGCATATTATCCAGATTCCTCTCATATGATTTTTTTTTTTTAAGTACAGGCTATGAAAATCAAGTAGGGAAATATACTAAGACACACAAATTAGACCATTTTGATACCTTTTCTAGGTCATTCTAAAGACTCCAATTTGGTATGTGCATATACTTGTGTTTGTACACATGTGGCTATCAATGTGAATACTTGCAAAGACAACAGGAGCTATGGAATGTGGACCTCATCATCATTGTACATTGAGGCATGTCCATCAATTTATGTTCCTGTATAATTAAAAAATGTGGGTGTGTGGTGCGTCTATGTATGCATGCAACAGCCAAGGCATTGTTGGTCTTGTATTTCTCTTCTGGACTTTCCACTTGGGACTCTAATGATACAAACATTGAATATTTTTGAAGTGAGAAATTCACTTCTTACACATTAAAGTAAAACACAGTGAATCTTTCATTTCACAACCAAATATGGGAGAATTTGAAATTCCGGTCTTCTTTCTTCTTGAGCAACTGTAAGTGTTTTCTTCATAAAACTTATAAAACATCCTTTGCAGAATAAAAATATATATGGTATCATTTGGTTCAGTTAGGCACAATGGTTTTATTTGTGTTTCAATCAAATCAAAACAAGGACACAAGATGGTGTTAGAAACAGCTGAGGCTGGGCTTTGGAGGTTTGGGGGGTTTGTGGGTTCTCAAAACGAGTACCACCAGAGTCTTCCTGGATCTGTAATTTTCAGATGAGGATTCTCCTCACATCAGGCTAACCAAAATGGAAGACAATCCTATGTCAAGGAGAGAAGGGTAAGAGCCATTGTGACTATTCCTCTGTGATCTCCCCTGAAAAGGAATTGCTTTCTCATCGCCAAGAATTTCTGAATCCAAGTTAGAAAGGAAAAAAAAAAAAAAAAAATTAAAAAAACGCTTGCCATGTTCTTAGTACCATTTGCCTTGACAGGAAAAACAACAGCATCTTGCCTCCTCAGCTTATTCCTCATCAGTGAACTCTTCCCCAAACAAGACACTCCACATCAGCCATTTGGGATCGCTTCCATCAGTGTTGTAATGAGCTCTTCTGTGCAGTTTGTACTCACTGCAAAGTGTACGGAAGCCAAGAGCAAGGAGTTGGTAATCTGGGCACCCACAGTTGTGATGAGGCATCTTCAGTGTAATCGTCCAAATCAAATATTTGGCTGTGCTACTTCAGATGCGATATCTCATATTGTCACTGTGGAACTGGCAGGGGAGAGGAGCCCGCGCTGGAGGAGCTGCGCCCGAGGGAGACGGGGGCGGGGAGGAAGAGGGCTCGCTGCTGCCACCGCCTTCCTGCCTATCTGTCGCCCTTTGTTCCTCTCGGGCTCCATCTAAAGCTGCTGCGCTGCTTGGACAAGGGCCAAATCCACATCAAGCTAACGAGGAATGAGGTCGAATTTTCCTTCAAGCAGCAAAGACTTTAAAGTCATAGCCCTCCTACTCCTAGTATGTTCCCATTGGATGACATTATCCACTTCTGTGCTGTTATCCACCATGGGGACACGGTGACATGCTTTTGAGAAGCACCTTTCAGTCAACATTGCAATGTTCACATATGTGATTTCATTTGGTTCGGAAGACCCCTCGAGAAGATGCACGTAAGGGTGTAGGTGGCCTCTGTGGGGAGGAGACGCGAAGGCCTATGGAGCTCAACAAGGAACTGGGAAGACAGTCTCAGAGTCTGGGTCCGCTTCCCCCGTCCGCCATGCTGCTTCTCCATCTGCAGGGATGGCTTATGGAGAATAATGAGCCGATGCTTCGTGAAATATCCACCCTCACCTCCCAAATGTGCCACCCTCTGTCACAAATGTTTAAAACCCGAAGGCGTCTGTGGATTCCTTCAGAATTTGTGGCAACATAATATTTTTATTTGTACATGTTTTCTTTTCTGGTTGGGAAGGAACACTGATGATGTAAGCCTAGTTTTTAATTATCATTCCTGAGCCCTTCCGTGATTCTGACTGTGTCCAACTTGACTTGGGACTGGGCTGATGGATTTGGTTTCCAGGTCCCCTTTGCTCTCACCTCTGTCCCTTGGTGCTCAATCCTTCTGCCCTGGGCTCTGCTTTGTTTGTTCTCATGGGCCTAACAGCTCATCCAGAAACCTAGACCTCCTCCTAAACTTTAGCCTAGTGACTCATGTTTTTCAGTCCACTGATGATGCACTTTCCTGTGTGTCCTGCTTACCTGCAGTTGAGAATATCACCTGTCCTTTGACTTTCCATTGCTGGGTGTCACCCCTGGGACCTACTGCTGCTCATTCTAGACCTCCTGATGCAAGATTTGCATTTTCCTGCTTATTTCTTATCAAATGTTTCTGACATGTTTTTCTGCCTGCTGGTGCCCAGAAATTCACCAGGCCTACTCCTAGATTTTGTCTATCTAAAAATACATTGTTAATTTTTAGAGCCTGCTGTCTTTCAAGACTCCTTCATCTTAATGTAGCTACTCATATAGGCCAAGTCCACACATTGCTCAGGATATAATGAAGAAAATAGATTCAGGTTACAATACATCTTGAAAAAAGATTGGGTTGTTTTAGATATGATAAAGTAGGAGAAAGTAAGACATTGTAGATCCTTAAGCAGATAAATGGACTGCTGTAAAAAGTGTTTCAAAAAGAATAATGTAGCCGTAATATGAAGAATAGATTGGAGAATAGACCAATATAGTAGAGAATGAGATAAAGTTCGTTTTTTTAAAGATTTTATTTATTTATTTGACAGAGAGAAATCACAAGTAGTCAGAGAGGCAGGCAGAGAGAGAGAGGAGGAAGCAGGCTCCCTGCTGAGCAGAGAGCCCGATGCGGGACTCGATCCCAGGACCCTGAGATCATGACCTGAGCCAAAGGCAGCGGCTTCTTAACCCACTGAGCCACCCAGGCACCCCGAGATAAAGTTTTTAACCAGAGGGAAGAAAAGAGCAGATGGGATGGAGAAAGAAAGGAAATAGAGAGATATTTTCAAAAATGGAGTAAAAACTCTTCATTGATTTTTTTTCCTTTATCATACATTCATTTAATGATTCAATACACATTTAGTTAGCATGTTTGTTATGGATTAATATACACCTCTCAAAATCCATGTGTTGAAGCCCTAACCCCTAGTACCTCTGAATGTGACCTTATTTGGATAGGGTCCTCCTGAATGTTATCAGTTAAGATGAGGTCATACTGAATAAGGTGAACCCCTAATTCAATATGATTGGTGCCCTTATAAAAAAAGAGGAACTTTAGACACAAACAGACACATGCAGTGTGAAGATGATTTGGCAAGGCACGGGAGAAAGATGGCCATCTGCAATCCAGGGAGAAAAGCCTGAGACAGACCCTTCCCTCACAGCACTCAGAAGAAACTAACCTTCACCTTGACCTCAGACTTCCAGCCTCCAAAACTCTGCAACAATACACTTCCATTGCTTAAGCCATCCAGGCTGTGGCATTTTGTCATGGTAGCCCTAGCAAATCAATAGCAGATTGAAGGTCACACTTCAAGATACTGAGGACACAGTGGGGGCTGGGGGAAGAGTATGTCTCCTGTTTTGGAAAAAACAAAAACAAAAACAAAAACAAAACTTGAGTGATTATAAAGGCGAATCAGAACGTACTCCGATGAGTGACATTGCAGAGAGAGGAAGCAATATTGTCTGAGGATGTGAAAGAAATTCCACTAAAGGAGAGATATGGGTCTGGGTTTTAAAAATGGCAGACATTGGTAAGAGGTGGACTAGAGACAGCAAGGACATGAGGAGGGTGGAGGGTCTGAGTGGCAGAAGAGAGTAAAGAGGTGAGAATGGATAAGTAGGCCAAAAAATGGACAGTTTGGCTAAGGGGTTCAGATTTTTATCTGATAACTAATTAGAAATCATCCACATTTTGACATCAGATCTGTGATGTGAGTGATTCTGATTTTTGGGGAGGCTAACTTTAACAGGAATGGAATAGATGGGAGGAGTGGGAAGAGCCTAGAAGCAGGGGGCTCAGACAGGAGGCTCCCTAGGTGTCCAGGTGAGGAAGAAGGCAGTGTCAGAAATGGATTGAGAGAAAGGGCAGGAATCCAGGCCCATCTGTGAAAAGAATTAGCTGGAGTTAGAACTATAGGTTATAGATGGTGAGGGATGAGTTGAAGACAATTTTAAATTGCCTGAAGTTCTAGGATTTAGCACAGTACCTGGAAAATAGGAGAGACTCCACTTATGCTAGCTGGTTATGTGGTTTCTGGTCTCCCCAGGTGGACACTGAGCTATAAATACAAGAGATCAGATTTGTATGGAGGACGATTTGGAAGTCATGAGTGTGATTTGCGCCTTTACTCATTCAAAACATATATGAGTGTCTGCTCTCTGCTGGAAATCGACAATGGGTAGGGCTTTTCTTTGAAAACAAAATAGATTATCAAGAATATTTTGAGAATCAGTAAAAAGCACATATTGCAATGCTAAGAATATTCTGACTTGTAGTTGACTCACAAAAACAGGGAAACAAACAAAAAATAGAAACAGATAATTTCCATACCACATAATTTATTCTAAAGCATTGAAAAAGTTTTTTTTTTTTTAAACACAAAATTCATATAAAAAATGTCCAATTCAAATCTTGGATACTGAAACTTAACATAAATACTATATATGCCAAAAAAACCACTAAACCAAATGAAAAAGAAGAGAAACTCCAAAATAATTGTAGACTAAGCTGATTGAGGAGAGATGCAAAAAATCTTGCCCCCACATTTTCAAATGTGAGGGAATCTAACCCATCTGTCTCTTCTCTTGTCAAAATGGATGGGCTGTCGCTCTTAACTGCTGAAACCAATTTTTCCACATAGACAGGATCCTTCACTAGGCTGAACCCCAAATCACTTGACCCCCTTCTTGTCAATTTCCTTCCCATTAACACTCAAGGGTCTCCCCTTTTGTAAAAACCCCACCCCCAGCTCCCCATATCTGCATCCTTAATTTACCACCAAGTAAACATATTCCTGAAAGTGTTCACCTTTCTATGTACTCATCTTCCACTAACTACCTCTGCCCTCCTGGTCTGTCCCCACGCTTAATCCAGAGCAGTCTCTCTCCTGTGCTGCTGACACCATGAAACTGTGTTTTTCAAGGGTACCAGTGAAATGCCTTGGTTTGACACAATAGCCATTCCCATCTTTATCTTACTCAACTTTCAATAGCCTTTGTTACTATTGACCATTCTCTTATTTTGGAAAAATTTCATCCTGCATTGTTTTTCTTTAAGTTTCTCCAGTTGTTCCTTTTAATACTTTCTGATTTTTTTTTTTCTTTCAGCCGGCTCTCAGGTCACTGGTTCCCAAGCTTTAATAGCAGTACAAATCATGTTGGCCTCACTATAAGAGAGCTTTATGTAGATTTAACAAGCACTGACTCCATCCAAAGTCAGGTGAACTCTTTAGAGTCTCTGCTTTGAAGTTACTGTTTGTCAGCCATGCTTCCCAGGCCCTGTTCTGCCCTTATCCCACAAATCCCACTGAGACAGTTCATATACTCCTGTGGCTTTCACCTCATTCTAGATCTGGTGACTCCCCAAACGCTACCTCCATTCTAGAACCATTCATAGCTTTTGAAGTTGGTTGTCAGACGTCTACAGAGCCCACAACTTGACTATATAGATCTATATAGATCTATATAGACTATATATATTTTGAGATGCCCCAGAATAGACTCATGATGGTCTCTTCTCAGCACGTGTCTGTTCTATGAACCAAACAGAGAATGGCCAGTTGTCTGGGGCAGATACCCATACCCCCTGCCAGAATCACCAAGTCCTCTTCAGTCACTAGCAGGACCTCTCAAATTTATGTTCCTCTGTTATCTTTAGGACCTGCTTCAAGTGTCTGCATTTCCAGTGTAGTCAGCCTTCAATTCATTTTCCACACCATGGCCAGAGAGAACATCATAAAGTGATCTGACCAAGTATGTCCTCTGTTGTAGGTGCCTCCCCATATTATCTAGGTAAGAGATGGCTTCTTAACAGGGCTTGTCCTATTCACAGACAACTTCTGATGACCTCTGACATTGTACTTCACAGATCTTCCAACCCATGTCCTCCATGTAATACTAAAGTCCTTTGATTTTTTTTTCAGATATATTATATTCATCTTACCTCAAGGGTATAGCCCAGGGCTTTGTCTAGTACATGTTTATTCTGATGCGTCCTTCAAAGCTTATTTTGGACTTCAGTTCCCCTGGGAATTTGAAATCAAGGTCTTGAATTTTTAGGCTCTTAATATATTGTTTCCTTATACCCTATGAATCATTATTATAAAATCTGTTCCACTTTATTATAATTATTTATTTAATCATCTGTAGATAAAAATCTCACTAATGGGAGAGTTTCTTTATGTTTATTTACTATTATCCTGTTAGTATCTTGCATCATACTAGGTTTGGTGGAGAGTCAATAGTTAATCATTGGATAAATGAATAAATAATCCACCATGGCAAATAACATGTGAATAAAAGTCCTTGTGTGTGTCTTTGTCTCCGGAGTAAAAAGACAAAATCTCACCAGAAGAAATCCTATTGCCCTGTGTCCTATCTGAAATGTGGAAGGGATTCTTGTAACTCCTTCTTGTGAACTTGTGAACAAGATGAAAGTTAAAAAAAAAAAAAAAAAGTCAAAGCTAGAAGAAAGGAAGTAAACTGGGTGGCTGTGGCTGACATCTTTAAGCAGCTTCTCACCATGGATTACCACATCTTGATCTGATGTTACATGAAAAGGATAATTTCTTGTATAATTAATTAAGCCATTGTCAGTTGAGTTTCTGTTATTTGCATTCAAAAATATTCCTAACTTTCACTCTCTTGATCCAAATCATAGATGCAAATGTTAAATAATAAAGAATATGGTTGTTCAATAAAATATTAATAGTATCACATAACTCAGGTGCCAACATATTTTTTCTAGAAAGAGCTAGAAGTGAATATTTTCGACGTTACAAGCTAGATGAATGACTTAGTTCTGCCGTTGTAGGAAAAAAATGGTCATAGACCGAAGCTGTGGCTGTGTGTCAATAAAACTCTATTTATAAAAGCAGGTGGCAAACCAGATTTAGCTCATGAACCGCATTTTTTCATCCCCTTGTCTACACAAGTGTTATTTAATTCTTCAGAGTCATTGAAATCTTTCTTCAAATAAATATTGGGAAGTAGTACCAAAATTACTATATAAAGAGTTGCTCTAGTTGAAACAATGTAATCAAATCTCCCATCCACTAGTTTTGCCCACTTTGTCCTGAGTCATGAGTATAAATAAATGATAGATTTTTTGTCAGATGTATTGCATAATTCATGATCTGCTGTATAGAGAGAAAATTCATTCTTTGGTCATTTAATTAAGAAAAACTGACTTGTTTCTACCAAACCTGTGTTGCTTACTTGTGATCAGTATATTTTCCAAATGTTCACAAATTATTCATTTAAAATTTTGAGGGGAGTGTATTAAGCATTCTAAAGTTTCTACAGCACACTTTCTTCTTCTCTTTGAAAGTTTAGTAATTTAGCCTTTTATAAGGTTCAAGGACTTTTCTCTGAAAGGCTTCTTTCTGTCAATGACTCTGGGAGAGAGTTAATATGTCTCCTTCTGTTCTCATAGGATAAAAATGACAATTATTTTGACATTTCTAATTTGAAGAAAAGTACATTGATCTTAAACGAGAGAAGTAAAGTTCAAATCATAAACTTGTTTTTCTCTTTATCACTTACTGAAATCATCTCAACAATTCCCAATGAAGTAGCTCTTTCATTTCTTAGAATAATCTAATAGGAAATTTTATTCACCTTTGGTGTATTTTATTGACAGAACCACTTAAATACTGCTCTTTTTTGTATCCTTGGATAAAGACTTTTTAAATATTTCTTCTTATTTTAATTTTTTCATATGACCAAAGTAAAATATTACTATAAATCTCACAATGAAAAATGACCAGCTCCTTGCCTTTCCTGTCTTCACCTCAATTCTCAGAGGCAATGATTTTCAACACTTTAAGCTCTTAGGATTTTCATCTCTGTATTTTTACCTTATATTTTTATTGTTATTCCTTTATTCTCTATACTGTATTTCAGATATGATCCCATGACTTCCTGATGTGAAATATGTAGATTTCATTCCATATGTTACTAGATTAATATAAGGTACTTATATTTAATGATTTTATAAGTATTATTTACAGCTGAGTAATAGAATATGCAACAATTGCATTTTATTTGCTTTATTTTCATTATTTTTACATTTTTCTCTTTAAAATAATTTTCTTTTTATATATGTGACTATATATAAATTTTCTTTTTATTATGTAACTTTTCTCCTTTTTGTAAATGATTTTACTATTGTTTTAGGGACTATCCATATGTAGAAATTAATACTCCTTCTTTGTTTACTATAGTTCAATATTAATTAGTATTTCTTTTTCTTTAAACTTTTTAAAAATTTATTTATTTGACAGAAAGAGAGAGAGAGATCACGAGCAGGCAGGGAGAGTCAGGCAGAGTGAGAGAGGGAAGCAGGTTCCCTGCTGAGTAGATAGCCCGATGCGGGACTTGATCCCAGGACCCTGAGATCATGACCTGAGCCAAAGGCAGAGGCTTAACCCACTGAGCCCCCCAGGCACCCCTTAATTAGTATTTCTATTATTTTCCAAACAAAGCAAGGATCTTAAGCTCCTTAAATTCAATTGGCCTTCTCCCTTTGTGCTATTTTCATGAATTTTAAATCTATGTATATTTGAACTCCATGAGACTTTGTTAATTGCTTTTATTGTTTTTTTACAGTTAATATTCCTATAGATTGACCAAAATGTCTACCCTTTTGTTTGTTCTTTGTTCTTTTTTTCATTTTGGTTTCCACTTAGGTTCATTACTTTTCTGCTTGACAACAATCACTTTAGCATTACTTTTTCTGTAGGTTTGCTGATATTATATTATGTTTTCTCTTGTCTGGAAATATCTCTTTCATTTTTGAAAGACCATTTTGCTGGGTATAGAATTTTAGTGAAATGTACTTTTGGGATATGTAACTTGACATCTCTCACTAGTCAGTATCTCCAGGCATTGCTTCTAGCTCATTCTCTTTTCTCCTTTTGCAACTCTGAAAATGCACATTAGACTTTTTAACATAACCTATATATAATTTTATGCATTTTTCAGTATTTTCTCTTCTTTTCTCTTTTCTATGTGCATTACTCTGAATATTTCTTACTGAATTGTTTTCTAGATCATTAATCCTCTCTTTAGCTGCATACATTCTACTATTAAACTCACTTATTAATATCCTGTTGTTATTCATTATATATATTTTTATGGCTCTAGAGTTTCCACTTAATTTTAAAATGTTTTTTAATCCTTAAACATTTTAAAATTCTCTAGTTTTTGAGCATATGAATGGGAGTTACTTAAATGTTTGTTCACTGTAATAAGCATGCTCTGGGCTTTTATTTATTTGCTTGTGGGTTTTTTTTTTGTTCATTTGTTTGTTTTTATGTCTTGTTTGTTGGATGGTCTTAGACTGGTCTGGTAAATTCCCTTCTAATCCAAGATTTGAAGGGGTTTACTATTGTGTCATGCTTGTGAACAATTATGGGAACTTTCAGATCTAAAGATACAGAGGAGGTCACTGCTGACAATATCAAGTTGGTATAAAATTTAGGAAAAGTTTTGCTCCCAGGAAGGCCTGGATGTGGGGACTCATAACTCATGAATCTATGGTTTTCCATGAAAAGAGTGCCTTCCTCTCATCTACTATAACTAACTAGGACACAAGCCTTGCTGAATAGAGAGTGAACTAGATTTTATACCCTACTCATTCTTTTAGTGATGTGTCTTTGTGTATGGTACAACTTAAACAGATTTTTCACTGGGCTCCATATACAGATTGTCATACAGTCAATTTGAGCCACAAAATCTATAGGGACTCCAGAGATTTTCCAAGCCTGCCTTGAGAATGTGAGGTCTGAATCTACTTAGTCTGTAAGGTTATTATTATCTTTTTTAACATAGTTACAAGTTTTCTTATACCTTAATATTATATAAATATATATTTTTAAATATGATGTTAATTTTTGTAGTATAACTAAAAATGTAAAAAAAAACCAAACCATCCACATTTAAATATTTCAATGTATCACCAAGAATACACATAAAACATTTTTAGAAATGTTAGCTGGGAAAATTTTTACAGGAACAGGTAGTTAATATCAAAAGCTTCTGCCAATTTCTTTCATTCATAGGATAGTCTTTTTCGTTGAGCAAATAAATAACGCTCCTAAAAGGACAATTGTGACAAAAATGACAATTATATATGAGAAAGAAAATTACTGGAGCAGTTTTGTGGACTGCCTCCAGTTTCAGGAGCCCATTTACTGAAACTGAATATCGAGCCAGTGCACTGAGCCTTTTAGATAGTTTCTAAAAGGAAATAATAAATAAACAATATGAGCAGAAATGATTTGTAAAGACTATCCCCATTTCCTGATGAGTGGCTCTTACATATTTATATGCTGTCTAAATATATTTATTCATATTTTTTCTTTGATACTTCAGCTATGGGGTTGAAATGAACTGTCAGAATATTGGACTACAGGAAATCCTAAGAAAAAACCATCTAAGGTCAGTTTTCAAACTCACTAAGGACTTTCTTCAAATAGCTGTTTCCTCCCCTTTCATGTCATCTTTAAGAATTACAGAGGGTTAGTTCTGATGTCTGTTTAATCAAAACCACTTAAATGGACAGATTCTTACCATAATTAAAAAAAGAAAAAAAAGGGTTGTTTCGGAGGCAGTCTGTAAGGATATTCAAGGACTGACCTTTGTGCTGACATTAAATGAATAATTGGGGGGCACTTCTGAGCATCTCACATTTAAGTGTAAAATGACATACTAAGTTTTGAAATTTAACTCACATGCTAACTCCTTTGTGAAGCCTTCCCTGATTCTCCTATTGCATTAAAATTTATTGCTTAATGCTCTCCAACACTTTTTTTTAGTTTGCCTTTTGAACATTTAAAACATTTTTAAAAAAGGAAACATTTAAAAAAGTTAAATGTTTTTTAACATTTAAAAAAAAGGAAACTTTTGTTTTACTCAACTAGTTATTTGTAAACTTTTATTGGTCTTCACCTTCATAGGTAAATTTATAATTGTATATGCTTTCCTTTTTGAATAAAATTATGCCTGGTATTTTTCTATGTCAGGATAAGCTAGGTCACACTTAAGTTAAAAATCATCTCACAGGGGCGCCTGGGTGGCTCAGTATGTTGAGTGAATCTATGGTCATGATCTCTGCCTTCAGCTCAGGTCATGATCTCAGGGTCCTGGGATAGAGGCCCAATTTGGGCTCTCTGCTCAGAAGGGACTTGCTTCTCCGTCTCCCTCTGCCTGATGCTCCGTCTGCTTGTGTTTTCTCTTCCCCTGTCAAACAAACAAACAAACAAACAAATAAATAAAATCTTTTAAAAAAATTATTTCACAGACTCTAGTTCCTTAATCACAACAAAGACTTTTTTCACCTAGACCACCTGTCTGGTACCAGCAGAGGTGCACATTCAGAGATGTGGGTTGAAAGTTTCTGCCATCTTCTAGCTTCATCATCTAGAAAATGGGACCTCCTCAGTTGCCAAGGCAGAAGAGGCATCTGGAGAGTCTCTTGCCAGTTTATAAATATTTCCACCTGCAAGTGACCCCTGTCACTTCTGCCCACAACATAATGACCAGGAGTGATCATATGGCTCCCCCATGTAGCTTAGAAATGGGGAGCAATAACAGAGTCTTTGATGAATGTCATCATCATTGTCCACACCACCTATTTACAACACTGCTCTTTTGCTCTATTGGTAACTCAGACCCAGAAATTCATTGATACCCACTTTCCCTAGCAGACTAAGAAAACTGACTTGAAGAAGAGAATTCTGCAGAACTAGAGAAAAAGGACTTCCTTCTTTTAACAGCCATGCTGTTAAAATAGTTACTTCCATTTTTCCAAGGGGAGACTACTCTTTTCTTCAGTGATAAAGAACAGCAAGGATCCACCAAAAATCAAAATATGTAACAGGAGAGTGAGCTGCAATCTCTTCCTTAGTTGTCACATAGCATTCTCCCCGGGTGTCTCTGTCATAGCCAGGAATTATCTTCTCTTTGTATGGATTCTGGTCATACTGGATTACAGCCCACCCTAATGAACACAGCTTAATTAAATAAAATTGTATTCATAGGTATCAGGGGGAGTTAGAACTTCAACATCTATCTTTTTGGAGTATAGAACTCAACCCATAACAATATATATGAAATGTATATGTAATATTAAATATATTCCATGTGTGTGTATAATGTGTACACATATGAATTATATATATATATATATATATATATATATATATATATATATATATTTTTTTTTTTTTTTTTTTAAGAGAAAGAGTGTGTGAGTAGGGGGAAGCAGAGAGAGAGGCAAGAGAGAGACTCCCAAGCAGGCTCTGCACTCAGCATAGAACCCGATGCAGGGCTTGATCTCACAACCTTGAGATCATGACCTGAACTGAAATCAAGAGTTGGATGCCTAACTGAGTGAGCCACCTCAGTGCCTTTGTAATACAATTTTATTAAACTATATTATATATTAGAAACACATACTTAAAACATATATATAACATATAACTATACCAACTAGCAGCAATAAAAGTAATGATAAAAACCAAGAGAAATAGGTAAAAACCCAAATGTCTATCAAGAGGAGACTAGTGAAATAAGTTATGGTATTATATATACTCAAAATATTATGCAACTACTTAAGCAAATGAAGTTAAATCTCTATATATTTCACTAGAAACATGTCCATGACATTTCAAATGAGGGGGGGGGGGAAGCTAAAAGTGATATGTAAAACATAGGACTTCCAGTTACATCTTGATGATGTAAGATAGCTGAAAATATCCCACATTTATTATTAAAAAGATATGGACAGATGTAACTGAAAAGTTCTTCTTAAATTCGTCAGAGAAAGGAGGCTGTGGAACACACACATAACAGGAAACCTGGGGGAGAAACCAGTACTTGCAGGCATACATAAGACTCCTGCAATTGATAATCTGGGGCAGACACTGTTGACCACATTAAGTAAGAAGATTCAGTACAGATTTCTTCATGAAATCTTAGCAAGTGGTTGTAGCTAGGGACTAGTTTGTGGCTACAGACATAAGGAGTAGTGTATTATCTTCCTTCCTTCCTTCCTTCCTTCCTTCCTTCCTTCCTTCCTTCCTTCCTTCCTTCCTTCCCTCCTTTCTTTCTAACCCACTGGCCCCTGACAGAAGGGAGAAGAGTAATAAAATTCTCACCTGACAGTACTGAGGCATGGAGAAGGACATGGTGGTGGGGAGTAACTTGTCAGGGAGAGCAGAGTATATGCTTGTCCAGGCATTACAGCTGGGAGAGGTTCAGGAACTCTCTTGAAGGCAACATTCTCAGGAAGCATACCTGTTTCATAATGAAGCTTGACCAGAACATAAGATAAGATAAGATAAGATAAGATAAGATAAGATAAGAACAGAACACTGTGCTAACAGGCATAAGGCAGAAATAGCAGGAAAGTGCAGCAGGGAATGCTGAAGAGACAAACTCTCTGGGGAGCATTAGAATGGTGGCCTAAGAACATTTGGGGAGAAGCCACTGAGAAACCCTCTCTGGCAAAGTCACCCAAACACCGCTCCCCCCAGTCTGAAGAGACAACACAGTCATAATTAGACTCAGACACGACAGAGATGTTAATGTTATCACGAGGGAAATTTCAAATAACTGTACATAATATGTTAAAGTCTCTAATGAAAAAGATAAACACTATATAAGATAATATAGGTAATTGAGGCAAAGAGATCAAAACTATTGGAGCATAAAAAAAATGCTCAACATAAACACAGTAATAGAGATGAAGAATGTTTTTGAAAAGCCCATCAGTATACTTGACATAGCTGAAAGAAGACATCATGAATTTGTGGATATGTTAATAGATACAGCACAGTCAGAAACTCGGGGGCGGGGTGGGGGAACACTGGGGAGAAAGTAAAGAATAGGGCATTCAAGAGCTGTGAGACAATCTCATAAGGACTAAAATAATTCTGTGGGGCTGGAGAGAGGATGTTTTTATGTTTCTGCAGAGTGCTTACTAAGCACGTTTTCAAACTTGAGATCTAAAACTTGGAATGTGGCCTAAAAGACAGGCCTTAGAAGTTAATTTATGACTGAATAAATTTACCTTCCTGGAATATTTACATTCCACTGGTGGTGGGGGGTGGTGGGCTGGGAGGAGGAAGACCCAGCCACATGGAAATATTACTGAATTGTAGACCTGGAGATACTGATCTTGTCTTTCTTTTGATGGGTTATTTTACATTCTGAAGAGTTACTGTAAGAACACGGGATCCTTTCTTCTATGTTTCCAAATATAATCTTAACACTATTTTAAGAAGAATCAGTATATTTTTATAGCTTCACAATATCACCATCAAATATCCATTAATTACTGTGATGTCATTAACGTATGTCCACAGATTCTTTGAAATTTCTCCCTGCAGGAGGAGGAACTTAATCTTTCTTTTCTTGAGTATAGGTTGGACTTAGTAATTTACTTTTAATGAATTGGGTAGGAAAAGGTAAAACCAGTAACTTCAGTGGAGAAATCTGGCAGATTAAGGCAGACCTTAACCAAGCTATCAAGGTTAACATCACTAGTAATAAATCATGTTTATACCAAATAATTCCTGATATGATACACTGAATAGAGCATTTCACCTTCATAACATAGGGTGATGTTCTCCCAAATTCATAAACTGGTCTAAACATGAGAAAACATCAAACACACTTAAATTGAGAGTCATTCTACAAAATAACTGACATATATTCTTCAAAAGTGTCAAGGTCGTATAAGACAAGGAAAGATAGAGAAATTATTCCAGATTGGAGGAGACCAAAGAAAGCAAATGCCACATGCCATCTTGGAATGGATTCAGGAACAGAAAAAACTAAAAAACTAAAACTTTGAAAGGTTTCTAAGTAGCACATTTCTCATTTCATGTTTACATATTTGTTTTATAAGTTTTCAATTATGCCACCAAGAGTTCTCAATAATCTTCCAATAGATAACATTAATGCAGCCATAACATTGATAATGTGGTTTATTGGGTTCAGGTCTTAGAACCATGTACTAGGTAAAACACAAATGGCTTCGTAGAAATAATTAATAATAATGATAATAACCATAACCCAGAATATAATAGTAAGAACAGAAAAGTAGGTTTGAGCCTGAGAAGAAATGAGTATGCTAGTGAGAAGAGAGGGGAAGTGAAAGGAAGTCTAGAGGAACTGGTATTCCTCTTGTGTGTGAGAAGTCAGAAAATGCTGTACTAAAATCATGGGTAGAAAGAAGGCTTAAGCATATTGTTTTAAGTTTTATGGGTCACACAGCTAACTAAGAAAATCGGCATGAACACGCGGTGATAAGTTGGACCACGGGTGTCATCTTTCATAGTAAGGCATTAGTAGATGATGCTTAATATATCAAGAATTACAATTATTGGCATAGTATTATAAGTAGCCACAAAAAGAATCTGAAACCAAAACACTCAAAAGAAAGGACTCTGAGGGTTGGGTGGGCCTATGGGAGATGTTCTTTAATTGTGTGGACTAGTTATCAAAGTCTTGCTCTCAGCTCTCAATGTTCCCTTCATTGCCTGATTTATGAAAATGGATCTGGACCCTATAAATATTTGTTCCTTTGCCATCTAACGCGATGTCAAATTTTGTCAGTAGAGGGCGCTAGAGAAACATTGCAGGAGAAAGCGTGCTGCCTGCCTCCAGTGGCCTTGTCTGCAGGTTCTTGTGGTGCCTACAGTGCCCAATGCTCCTGCAGGTTACCCAGCCTCTCCAGTGCAGGGTCTGGCAATGCAGAAGAGACAGGACCACTCAATGGTTAGCAGCTTCCCTAGCACCTTCTTCTGGGGGGTTTGTAGAAGATTGCCTCTAAGGAGACACCTCCCTGTGGATAGCTTCCCTTTGCCCCCAAAGACGGTAAATTTCTAGCAGGTTCCAGACAGACACTGTCAATTAGGACGCAACACTCCAACTGTACACCTCAAATTCAGCACCTTATATGTTCTCATTGGATATTCGTGGAATGTGTCTGTAGTTAGGGTGAAAATATATGCTGGTGTGTTGGGCGGGGCAGTGTCCCAATGTACCCTTGTTATCCCAGCATAATTATTAGTAGCAGTTCTTTACTTTGAAATGTATTCAATTTGGGTAATTTATCACAGGCTTCCTCTAATTTTATTCTTTGGTGAGAGTATGAAATATTTTTCTTTGTGAACGTTTGCTCTGTGCCCGCATAATATATATGCTGTTTTTTGTTTTTGTTTTTTTGTTTGCTTGTTTGTTTTGTTTTTCCCCTGCAAAGAACTTTACCCCACCAAACACATGCATGATTGTGTCTTTCCCAGAAGCAAACAAGTGAAGCCAATTTGCCTTGTATTCTGAAACCATTGCAGTGGCTAGGAAATGCCCTGGGTACATCTGCATGATCATGGCTGCTGTCTCTCCAGCCAGCACTCAGCATTTTGTTGCCCTGCTGCCCACCGTTCCCTGAACATTGTATGCACTCAAAAGTCATTGCCTTTCTCTTCTTACAGTTTCTAATGTTTGCCGAAGTGTACTTGGGCAACTTTCTTTGTCCCTTAAAGGCGCTGACAGTGCTCCTTGCCCAACCCGATAATTCTGAAACCAGGAAAGACATGCTTTAGTGAGTAGCCACATGTTCTTGGGGTCAGTGTGGTGCAGAAGACTGAAATGGAAATTCTGTCCATAAGGGAGAGCAAACATCTGGCAACAGAGGGTAGGGGAAATGGGTCATGGACTTATGGGATTAAGGATGGACTATGGTTGGGACATATGGAGGTTATGTACCAGGGAGCAGAGTTGAAACAAAGGAGAATGCGCTAAAAGGCAAGATAAATAATAAAGAAAACAGGCAATGGGAAATTCAGATGGTGGCCAGGTAATTCTTTTTGGTCACACATGAGGCCTCTAAATAAGCAATAGAAAGAGTTTTAGAGCCATAATGTGTTGTCCTTGTTCCTGAGCATTGTGCAACTAAAGTTGTGAAAACCCACCCCCACACCTGACCATCAGGATGGGATAGCATCCAAGTGATAGTTATGCTGTCTGTTGAGCAAAGATGGCTGAATCTCCACAGTCAGCCTTCATGAGCTCCTCCAGTTTCTTTAGTGTGAATGGATGGCCTCCTCTCTTATCTCTATGCTTACCTGAATTCTTGAAGAGCAAAGTGGTAAAGACTACAGGCATTGGGTTAGTTGTTTTGTGTTCTAGCTTTATTTGGAGAGTTGATGAGGAACACAGTTCCTTACAGACCATGGGACCACCTTTTGAAACTATTTATACCCCAAAGCTGAGTGGAATCCTTGTTATTTGAAAAGATCAGTGAGGACATGGGTGAAGTTAGGACCTTTCCCTCAGGTCCGCTGATTACTTAAGTTGTCACTTTCCCTGTGTGAATGACAGATTGTATTTGACAACATCCTGGGGCAGGTCGTCCAGTTTTGTGGAATTATGCAGAGCATAAATTCAGCTATTTAGCAATGTCATTTCCACCTTAAATGGCCAAATGGAAAGAAAAGTTCTTTTTTTTTTATTAGATTGAATTCAATTATGGAAAATGAGCCTGTTTAATTCCAGCAGCAGCATACCTGGTTCCTGATCAGGATTGCCTCGGGTGGAGTGTCACCTTGCCACATGACGAGCTCAGGAGGGACCGACTTACATCAGGCAGATCCCCAGATCTTCTTCTGCAATCATCACCTAGTAGGGGCCAATTGAACTAGCAGATGAAGTTTGGAGACCTGGCATTGTGTGCTTAGAGACCCGGGGATGTCGGACTCACCTTTTTCAACCCTGTGGCTAGCTCAACATATTTAAATAAAAATTCGATTTTAAGTTTTGGGTGTTTTCATGGACTCAGGCAGTAACCACTTCTGCCAGTGAAGAGGGCCACAAGGGGCATTTGACTATCTAAGCCAATAGTGACAGCAGTATCTGTAATTTTGAGTCTTTGAAAATATCTATCCCGATAACTTGAAATGACTTGGATATGTGTCGAAGAGTAGATGATATGAAAATGGATAGCATGCATCTGATATACATATTGGAAGCAATCTCTGGTTTGCTTTTTTTGTTTTTTTTTCCTCTCTAAACACTGAAAGTATCTTACAAAAGGGTTTAAGATGACAAGTTCAGAAGCCCTCTCCCCCGGCACCCTCCCCAAAGAAAACCCACAGAAAAGCAAAACTTTACTAACACAAATAAGAGCTCTGAACAGCATTTGAATTCCCATCACACCACACCTGGTAAGAATCAGTCTAGCTCAGCCTCATCCATCATGCTGGGGCTGTCAGTTTTGACATCCTTTAAGTCTACGCCGTGTGCTTAATGACTACATGACAGAAAATGTAAACAGACACCACACATACAGGTATGCGCTACATATATGTGTGTGTGTATTTGCCTTGGAATATTTGGTCCAAAGAAGTACCAGAAAAATTCTAGCACCCAACATTGCCTAGGAAAACAACACACACATTGCGCATGTACACGTTTGCCCCTGACAACAATCCAGACAAAAACCAACCAACCAACCAAACAAAACCCAAGCCATTTCTTACCTGAAAACACGAAGCCCATTTCTAAATAATTTGCCCAACGCAAAAGGCAGTAGATCAAGAGACAGATATCAATGTGTGCCACCGAGGGAAGGACTATAGACTTATCAGACATCCCCTTCACCCTTTGTGGCGACACATCAAATTGTGACTTCCTAATAGGGATTCAGGAGTAGCTGGTGAGCCCAGCACAAGCCCCATGTTAATAATTCATCAGGCACACACACAGAAAAAAATGATGGTGGAGTACTTGAATATTAGAAAGCCCCTGTGCATTTTTGGCTCAAACGACAATCCAACAAACTCAAGATTTCTATTTTGTTATTAGCAGACTGCTGGCTTTTAATTGATCATAGGAGAAATTTTATTCTTTCAGCAGCTTATGTAATATCCTTGCAGGGCACCCGGATTATTGAATTTAGCCATTTTTCTCATATGCCAGAGAAAGGCATCATTGATGTTTTGCAAAGTGCCTATTTTGGGGTTTAGCCATAACATATTTATAAGTGAAAGAGTCTCCAATATCCTCCACCCTCTGTGCACAACTCCCCCACGCTTCCACTCAGGGGTGCAGATTTAAGGAAACAAGCAGGTTACAATAGGAATTACAAAGAAGAAAATGCAGATTCTAAAACTCCAAATGGTGTCATTCCTTTTTTATGAAAAGGCACAGAGACTGTTCTGCTCCTGATACATTGCTAGTAACCCCCCAAATGCAAGGTACAATAAAATGACTATTTCCTTTTTATTTTGATTTTAATGTTCTCTTCTTTAACTTAGTCAAATTTCAAGTGCGACAGCTTTAGTAAAACTGAATCATAGCATGAAATGTAGTATTTAAATTTCTTAAGATATTCTCGGAATGTCAGATGTATTTCATAGTAAAATTCTGTCAATTTAAAAAAACATTGGAAATGCAAAGAGAAAATTATGTATATGCACATACACGCTCGCAGACTCACACACACATTTCTCTGTGTATGGGGAAGTTTTCATTTCTATTTATTTATTTTCAAGTTGCCACATCAGAAAGATGATGGTGCACTGTGCTATTAATTCTACATTGTCAAATTATTTGTCTCCAGCAGAATTTCTCCAGGTTCCGAGGTTCCGAGATGACTAAGCCTCCTGGCCATCCCTTTAATTTAGTTTGCGCTCCCTCAGGTCTCCACATGGACAGAGAACACAGCAAAACAAACCTTCCTCCTGCCTCCAACCTCAGTTCCAAGGGATATTTACATGTAGACAGACACAGATGATAAAAAATTCTCTCAACTTCCTCTTCACGTTTAAAATAATTGAAGCGAGTGTATGTAGTACGGCTCAGATCCAAAATGGGGGCTGTGTAGAAGTGAATGTACGACCACACACCTTGAGAAGGGGGGTGCGAGTTTTCATTTTATTTTTGTTTTATACATGAGCCGATATTCAATTTCTAGCAGGATGACGCTGTATGTTAGGGATGTCACAGCAATACCATGTTGCCTTCAAACAAGTTAATATGTTCTGTTCTCCTGCAAGTATTATTTTATTTTGCTTTTCCAGAAGATAAAGAGATGAGGTTTGGTTAGGTAACTATTTGAAACAAAATAATTCCATGTGAGGAACAACCTACTGCCAAGTGCCCACATTAATTCAGAGTCTAGTTTCTTACTCAGTTGGAATCTTTCTCATTACCTCATTACTTGATCTAACAATGGCAGCTTGCAAGAGAGAGCCCCCCTCCCCCCAAAAAGGACATCTTTCAATTTTCACTTAAAACAACAGAATGCATCAGGAGGGCGATATTCACAAGCGACTTCACCGGGGAGGGGGACGGAGCACGCATCTGGCCCTAAGAGCTATTCTTTCAAAGGTTATCGACAATGATGGCTTTCAAAGCCCAGTTTTTACTGCATTTCAGATGCCAGAATATACTTCATACAGTATTAATAAAGGGTTACACTGGAATTGATGAAAAGGTTCCATGTTCACGTATAATAAATAAGTACCTAATTAAAGGCATGGTTAAGCCAGAAGCACAGATATTGTCTTTTATATTAATATCTATTCTACTTCTCCAGCATTTACTGTGAACCTCTTCAACGGACTGATGCCTGAAGGGAGAAGGAACAAATTGCTCAGCTGGTGGCTGGCACTGGTCTTGAAGAAAACTAGTGAGGAACACTTCGCTGTTCTTTCAGAGCCTTTCCCCCAGCTGTCACCAGCTATGGGTGCTGAAAAGATCCTGTCACTTCATCCAAAGGGATTTACTTGGTCAGAAGGAAAATTTAAATACAAAGCATGCAGCTAAGAAGCCAGTGAAAAGGATTATGAGCATACAAGAGCACATGTGTATAAGGACACTAATACATCCTTAGGAAATTTCAGATCCCCAAAGCCAGGATTACTGCCAGGGGCAGTGTGGTAGGCGAACGCAGGGACCTTTACCACTAGAGTTATTATCTTCCAACCGTTCAATTCAACTTTATAGGTCTTTCATCAAGGCCATTAAAAAAAAAAAGAAAGGAGAAAAGAAAAGGAAAGGAAAGAAAAAGAAAGGAAAGGGAAGAAAAGAAAAAGAGAGAAAAACTCCCATTCCTTCCATGGCTAGCTAAGAAAACACATTCATGTTCAAATATTCGTGGGGATCACCTGCACTGATAATACCCTGTCGCTTTGTGTACATGGTTTAATTTTCTTACCCTGGTCCAAGTTCACCAAGGTGGATGCATCTGGCGGCTTAAGGAGGGGAAAGGCGAATCAAAGCATGGGATATTTTAGATTCACTAACCTGCCTGGCAAGGGACTAAGGGCACACGTGAAAGCAGAAGTCATGGCTGGCATGTCCATGGCCAGGACACTCGGGGAGGGGTGGTGGGGAGCCAACCCCCTTTGCGGGATGGTATTCATGCTCATTCTTGATGGAGTCGGGGGTGGAACTCTATGGAACTGGCTAAGAAAAAGTTCATTTTATCCAAAGAAGAAAAGAGCAGAGTTCAGATGCGAGCACCCCACATTAAAAATGCATATTTCCTTATTCTGATTGGCAAGGCAATCATATCGGATTCACGAGAGCGGCATTGGCATGGCCAGCGTCTACCTTTCAGAGAAAACTCGTACAGCCTTTGGACTGTCCTGACGGGACTACTCCATGTAAATAGGAGAGAGAGAATGATATAGAGCCCGCTACGTAACGATGGCTGTAGAAACTCTTGTCCAGCATGTGGCTTATGTACTTATGCCAGGGTTGGTCTCAAGACACGTCGTCAAATAATTTTTAAGAGCATGAAGGTGCAAAGGAGAAGCTAACCTTGCAGGAGTGGTATAGAGGGATGGGATAGGGAACACTAGAGAGGCTTTCACAGACGGCTAGAAAATTTCCAGTCCGAGGAAAGTAGGCTGAGAAAGAGAAGATCTGAGGTAAAAACCGCTTTGTGCAGATTTTAGGAGAAATTTGTCACAAGCTATGATTAGAAGCATTTGTAAAAAGGAGCAAGCTGTCCAGAAGTGCAGCTCAAGTTGAAGAGTCTGCCTTTAGATGTCACTACAACCTCACTCCTGCATTTCCGAAATTCCCATGAAGGATTAGAATAGTTTGACTCTAGCCCATACCCACCACAGCCAGTTCAGGAGATGCTGTATATTATTATCAAACTGTCTTCGCAGAGGCTGTCATGCAGTGGTCCCAGCAAAGCTGATTAGGGAAGCAACCTGACTCCCTGTAACCTTTCTGCCAGCCCCAAGCCCAGGGCCCATGGCCCCTTTTTCACCGTGGAGATAGGCCTGGAGCAGGCAGGACCATGACCAGAACACAACAAATGCAAATGAGATACACAGTCCCTCATCTAGTGGGATGGCTCGGATATGGACCAGCTTTCTCTGCACCCAGAGGGTCCGTACTCCTCTTCCTTTCTCTGAGCAGCTTCATTCAATTACACTCATTTAAAACTCATACCTCTCATTTAGGAATATGGCTTTTGCTTTGTTTTGTTTTTGCTTTTATTCTAGAAGGAAAAAAAATCTATATATCCATATCCCCAGATAATACATTTCAGAAAGAATAGAGTAGCATTTCAAGATTCCTACAAACCCAAGCGGCTAATATTTCTTAAGTTCACAGCAGTTTTTTCGGATAAAAAACCAGGCCAACAGAAATGTGACCACCTCATCTCAGCCCTTATTTTGCCTGTTTAAAGCCAGCATTTCTTTCTGTAGCAATGCGACATTTGGGCTTGAATTACTTTTCCACAGGGAGGCATAGCAAATGCTCACAATTCAAGAGCCATGTATCCAAGAAAGTCCAACTATTAGACCAAAACTAACTCTGATAACTGGCATCCAAACTAGAATAAAAAAAAAAAAAAACTTAGACAAATCAAATATCCAGTGAAAACATTACCAAATGCTACACAACGCAACTGCCTATACATTTCTCATCAGTATTCATTTCCTGTCCTTAAAATAAACAGAAAACAGATTTCTTCGTTTTCCCTAAAATCAATCTTTTGCAGTATCTGTCAGTTGCTTTTCCCCAATTAGTATTCTACATTCATTTATTTTCGTTGTAAGTTAATTTTTTTAACATACCTTGGCACGCATGTTTCATTCAATACTTGTAAATGAAATGACAGACTTAACACTGTGTTCCGTGAGGCCGCCAAACTTGTAACTTTGTTAATGAATTGCGATGAATCAAAGATACCTTATTAATTATTGCTTGCCTGGTAGGTAAAGCTTTGGCTTTTCACCTCACTGGCCCAGAGAACAAGATTGCCTTTGGCCATGTCCAAGGGGCTCATTAAGGCATCTCTGGGGAACGCGAAGAAATTGTTAGTGGAAGGCACTGGTCAGTGCCTCTTCCAGAGACCCAGCAGGGAAAGGAAGCTCTCATCACGGAGAACTAACAAGGCTGCGTGTACTACACCTGTAATCAAACTGGCCTCTGAATGCCTGGAGACCACTGAGTTCTCTGTGATTTGGGAAGGTATCTGAAAATGCTGAATCCAATCCATAATTGATGCACACACGCAATTATAATCCTCCAGATAGCTAAAAACTGTTGCAGTTGCAAGCCTCAAGGAGTGGTAAACTTTAACATGCATGGCATAAACTAAGATATTTGATAGAATAAAAGAGAGAACGAGTTTGTTTCCTGCATTGGCAGCAGGGAGTTCTTTGAATAGATGCCTGTTTTTCTTAATGGGTGTAATTATGTACAGCTCTTTGACAGCCAGTAGACTGGGGTGCAGGTATTGTAAGAAATGTATTTCATGTCATTTACACTGTACATATATCTATAGGTACCTAATTCCTTTTGTTCACGGAGTGGAAAGGTCTCTTCCAGGCAAGGTGAGCCATTAGACATGGGCATTCATCTCAAACAGAGACCTGGGCTTCTCCTGTTAGTTTGGAAGGATTGGGATTGGGAATTCTGGCAATGGACTTGCAATCACCAGCTACTTCATTCCCTCACTCACTGTATTAAAAATATTTGTTAAACTTTCAAAATGGCAGGTATCCCAAGATGGCTTTGTAATGAGGCTGCAAAGTCCATGGTTGATGTGCTGGGTGCTCCAGTGCGGTCAGTCAACACTGTTTATTGATTGCTCACTGTGAGCTGAATGCGAGGCTGGGCCAACCAGCTTTCGCAGCAGGAACTGTTATTGGATGTCAATGCAAAGGAAGCCCCGAAATGTCACTGGTACACAGTGCTGGAGCTGCCATTTTAGCGAATAACTTTCTGAACCCAACAGACAAACGACATGGGGAAAGGGAGGATGTGGCTCCCTATGCATACTGCTAGGGGTGTCAATTTCCCTCAGGACAAAGCCTCCAAAACTTCTTTCTCAAGGTCTGCAGAGAATAAATACTCTGAATGGTGATGATGCTCAGAAACATGGCATCTAGCTGTGGGGCAGGCCTTGAAAAGTTTCTGGTTTATTTGGCCAGACTAGGATTGGTTCTTGATCTTCATACATTTCAGGTCATTACCGGGGAAGAAAAATACAGCATAGTACCAGACTAAAAGCATTAGAATCCAAGATTTTCTCATGACTAAAGATTATCTCTGAATATTACACATTTGGTTAAATTAAAATTGTATGCATTTTATCTTGGACGTTGAATTCAAAATGGCAACAAAACTCTTAAATTTAGTAAGAGGTCTAAAAGAATCTCATCGGCCAATGGTCATTAAGAAAATTTTCTTTTTTTTTTTCTCTCTCCTTAAAGATTGTTTATCATTTGAAATGAATACTTAACTATGTTAGCTTAGAAAATACATATAGTTTGAATGGATAGGATAGGTTGTATCTCTAAATCATGTAGACCTACCAGGTTATTTTTTAAATCCTGTCTTTTGAACTTGTAATATTTCCCAAAATAGAAAAAAAAAAAAAAGAAAAACTTTAAAAAATACATCTGAGCTTATGGACAAACTGTAATGTTTAGAGTTGAAATCTATGCAAGCTTTTCAGTTAAAATATATAGATCTCATTCCATCAAGAGTAATAAAATAACTAAAAAAATATTTAGTATGGAATTTGGAGATATAAAACATATTTGCGATAGGACCAATTCCACCCCAAATCAAAATATGAAATACACATGTGTGAGTTAACTTCCAGTTAATATACAATTCATATAAAATGAAATTCATGATACTTTCTAGAAATTTGCATACACCAGTGACCTTCAGTGTTTTGTTCTATTGTTGTTGTTGTTGTTTTAATGTTAGGATATCCTCTGAGGAGCCTTTTCAGGTATTTTATTTCTAATTGTTCCCTTCCCATGATATTTTATTAGCAAAGATGTACAGTGCATCTGGTGATACAGTGTGGCCTTTTAGATAGCCCATAAACCATTATAATGTCCAAGATTATCCCCCCCCCCCAAGAATCAATTTCACCCCCTTGGGGGCGATATTGCCCCTGTTGAGAATGGCAGGCCTATGCTAATTCTTATTTCCAGACCGGGTATGGATATGACTTAGGGATCAATCACATCTCTTTTCCTCTTATCAGTATATCATAGCTAAGTGATAAACAGAGAAACTTTAAAAAATGTTTTTGAAGGCGCTGGAAGGGGAGATGGCATGAAAGAAGGTGAGCGTTCAGCTGGGGGTCATAGTTTCCTTCTGCGTGTGCTGTCAAGTGCGAAGTCTTCCAACAGCATCCCTCAGTTGGGCGTGTCCTTGCACATGACCTGTATGTTGGAGCAAGGCTGGACATTAGCAGCCCAAATAAACCCACACCCACCCACCCACCGTCTTCCCAGCTGGTCAGCTGACTTGCGACGTGGCTCTCCCAGGGGTCCCAGTCCTGAAACGGAGCAGGTGAGGAACAGTGTGAATGCTTTTGATGTTACTAGCTCCCATTTGCCACCCAACTTTTTCCCCTTCCAAAACCTCTTAGCAAACTTCAAAGGCCTCCTTGCTTCTTGCCTTAATCCAGTGCACTGAGACCTCTAGTTCAAAGAACTTTCCTTAAACCCTCTTCTTAAACGGCAACCCAAACTTTTTTTTTTTTTTTTTTTTCCTTTCCTTTCCACAAAGTAGCAATTACAGCTCCTTTGCGTGGCGATTGGGCTCGGCGGATCCGCTCCTGCTATTAATTAATCTCACAAAGGGGGCTCATTTCCTGGCATTCAAATTGACAAGAGAGCAGAGAACAGAAAACCCTTTCAAGCAGTTCCAGCTCACCGAGGGGAAGAGGTATCAGAGGGGAGAGCCCCACAGTATTTGAGGTGGAGGGCACATTTGATACTCCCTGTACATTCTGCTGATTGAAAGATTTTTGTTCACGGAGAGCTCTTTGCTAATCTTCTACCTGCAAAGCTTTACACAGAAGGCAACGCCGTACAAATGTAGCTAAATTTTGACAGAGAAGATTTACAGGAGCCGCTTTCCCATCTCTGCCTTAGCGAATGCATCTTCTGGAGCATTACACTTCACTTTAAACAGAAAGTGTTCACTTTCCTCCCACAGAAAAGCCCTTGGAAGAGGAGGAGATGAAGAGAGGCAAGAAAGCAACATAACAGACAAGAGATTAAAGCTTTTTATTCAGTATCTCTTTCGTATTCAAATTGTGCTAAGGGCTCCGTGAAAGTTAGAAGCGAGCTTGTTCAGGAAGGCTTCTAAGGTGTGTACATGGATTTCATGGGAATAGAAAAGAAGCCACAGCCTGGGTAATGAAAGAAAGATAAGATGTCCTATATAAAACAACTCAAGAGTGGTTCAATTACTTCAGCAAACCATCAAGGCAAGCTTTGAAGATTTGAGAAAACACTGTTAAAATTTAACAAAAAACTCATGTTGCAGGTTTTGTACCAATAAATGTTTGTGTACTCTGTGAATTGCTTAAGCTATATTCCCCCTACATGAATATTGTTTACAAAACCAATGCATTTTTGCTGGTACCAGCTGTAGAAAAGGAAGGACCTCTATCAAAAAAGAAAAAAAAAGAAGAAGACAAGAAAAAAATAGAAATTACTCTGAATCATTTGTAGTCAGAGCTTTAAAAAAAAAAAAAACAGGTGTCTTTGATTAAAAGAAAATATGTTTGTGAATCAGAAGTCCCTCACTTGCAGTTTTAGTTAACATTGGGTGGTTGTGTTTGGACACAGATTTAATGCATACAGTGAGACCAAATACTGTCAGTGAAAGTCCATAATAGAGAAAGGGATTTTTTCTTTTCTTTTTTTTTTTTTTAACACATACCTGCATTTGTAAGGTCAAAAATACTTGGGTTAAACTGAAACTAAAAGCTTCTGCTTGTGTATGAAACAAGAGAAGAAACAGCTCCGAATATTGTTCAGGGAGAAAGCTGAACTGTATGGGTCTCCAAAAATTTTCAAACTCAGGTCATGCTGAGCAGGACATTCTCATCTAATTTGGAAAATAGATGAATTCCTTAAGCAAAAGACAGGTACGTCTTCAAAAATATGCCCTTCCTTTTGTTAGAATGGACAGTTGTCCCATTTGATATTCAACCTCACTGAGATCTTACCTATTATGTGATACTGAATCAACCTTGGACCTTTTTAGGATTTTATTCTTTCTTTCCTTTTTTTCCCCCCTGGTGGCTTTTATTTTCTTGTGTATATATTAACCATTCTTCATATCTCCAATCAGAAATGCAATAAAACTTTAGTTCATGGAATATTCTTTTTAAAGAATTTTCAAAAAGCTTTCTAAAGGACTTAAAAAATGAATAACATACCCCCTCCTTAAAGTTTTGTCTGGAAACTGTAGTAAAAATAAGCTTGAATGCTGATCCTCGTATGCAGTTTTAAAAGATTAATACAGAAATTCTGATATTTTGATCAAAGGTATTTCATTTTATTTTTTAAAGATTATCTAAAAATTGTCCCATAGCACCTATGAAATGTTTTTGGTTCAGGTAAGTCAGGAATTCTGACTCTGATCAAATGCAACAAATGTACGATCGAAGTCAATGTTACAGAATCAGATGTTCGTGTGTCATTAGCTATGAACAAATTCAAGTTTGATGCTGTGCACAGTGGGATTAATTTTTCAAAATCTAACTCAATGGACTGTAGACAGTGTCTAGAAAAGTGACCCATATTTAGTTTTAGCTCTTTAATTAAAAAAAAGTACCTTTTGCAAAAGCCCAGCCAAACAGAGCACTGTTAAGTTAAAAAAGAAAAGTAGCAAATTCGATTTAAAAAGGAAAACAGTAGCTTTATGATAAAGAGACCCTTGAGTAATTAGAAACCTTGGAAATCAGGAAGTCCCTCTGGCCCCTGACCCCAGCTGAGTGCCACAAAGTATCAGAGTCACCGGATTGGCCACAGGTGGTGGTCTGCAGGTGGTGGGGGGCACAGGGGTCCTCCTCACTGTGACCCCAGGACTCTGTGGTTGGATAGTGTCTTCACTACAGTGATCCTGGGTTTCCCCTGGCAGAAACCTTAGCCATCCCAGGCACTCAGAGCCACCTCTGGAGCATGGCTCTGAAGACACACACACCAGTGAGGAGGAGATGGGCAGCTGACAGGAGCAATTAGCACCTTGTGTTCTCGAAACTGTTTTCTGGACAGTGAAGGGCACATGATTCAGAGAGGCCTGTCTCCAGTGCCCTGGCAGTGTGTTTCTGGGCTCATGAAGAGGGAGGTAAGATAAAATAAGAAACAGAGACAGAGACAGAAAGGTAGAAAAGAGAGGCACAGAGCTCAAAAAAGAAACAGGAACAAGATTTTTTTTTCCCCTGCCTTTTTATCCCTTTACTGAGTCTTGGCCAATTCTCCAAAACAGGAAACCCTGTATCATATCCTTTGTCAGCCTCCATCTCGACACTGACCATGGTTCCTAGGAAGACACACAGATTTGTCAAAACGAGAAAAAAAGAAAAGAAAACCAAACAAAACAAAATTAACATTCTAAGAAGCTCTCCATAAAACTGATACTCACAGGGTTGAAAGTGATACTTTTGGTAATAATAATTATACATGAAATATATTTCTGAGAAAAATTGGAGGCAGGGTGTTTTATTTTTCTATAATCATCATATGGTCGTCAACCTTACTACACCAACTGCCCAGATGTATTATCGGGCGTAGATGTTGTGAATGCATTCAAGATGTAGGACCTAAGTATTATACCGCATTTGCCAGTCTCCATAATCAATATTAAATGCTGTGTGATCAAATCTACTGCAGTTCTCAGTATCCAATATAGAGAGAACTAAATGAATGAAATGGTTTGGCGTAATCCAGCCCTGCTGTAGCCATGGAAGAAAATAATCAAAAAGTAACTAGAGAAGATAGGGTAATATATTTTCCCTATGAGAAATCAAGCTGTAATTAGATTGTACAATGAATTAAGAAATTCGCAGAATCTTGTGTGCAAGAATAAAATAAAATCAGGTTTAAATATTACTAATCATAGGCCCATCTTTTAGCTGATGAATTTAAGGGAAAAAGCCCAGGCTTGGAGAACATGGATGATAGTGCCTCCAGGGGCAAGTACCTCTGACCTTGAGTTCTTAGAAGTTACTTTCCCTTGCTAAGAAACATAACCACCTCTTTCTTTTTGTACTGCTTTCATTTTTTTTTCTTTTTTGCAAAATTCTCATTGCCTCTCTTTTGCTATTTCTTTATGTCTGATTCTACGTCTGTGTTGTTCTTGGTTTCTTTCTGCCTTTCTCTCTGTCTCACACACACATACTCACACATACTCACACCCCTTGCACACTCACACCCAGACGCCCCTGAGAAGTGTGTGTGTTTTAAGAACTTAGGTGATCTCGGGGCGCCTGGGTGGCTCATTGGGTTAAGGCCTCTGCCTTCAGCTCAGGTCAGGATCTCAGAGTCCTGGGATCCAGCCTCTGCTCAGCAGGGAGCCTGCTTCCTCCTCTCTCTGCCTGCCTCTCTGCCTACTTGTGATCTTTGTCAAATAAATAAATAATCTTTTAAAAATTTTTAAAAAATAAAAAAATTTTTTAAAAGAGCTAAGATGATCTAGATTCTGACTATTGGACTTTTAGAGTACCCAATACCTCTTTGCAAAGTATGGTATATGGTTAAATTAACATAAAATGTAGTAGAAACTCCCAATTGTTGTTAGCATAACAAGCATATATTATAATGGAGAATAAAACAGTACAAAGAGGATTCCGGCAAAATTTTTCTTCTAAAACCAAAATTAATTAAATTTTAGTCCTTTCTTTTTTTTTTTTTTTAAGATTTTATTTATTTATTTGACAGAGAGAAATCACAAGTAGGCAGAGAGGCAGGCAGAGAGAGAGGAGAAAGCAGTCTTCCTGCTGAGCAGAGAACCCAATGTGGGGCTCGATCCCAGGACCCTGGGATCATGACCTAAGCCGAAGGCAGAGGCTTAACCCACTGAACCACTCAGGCGCCCCAATTTTACTCCTTTCTTAAATAAGCAGCTATTACAGTCCAAATTGCACACAACTTTTCTATGTAGGTATTAAAGTAATTTCCAATCTTCTGGGTGTGCAGTAAGGAGTAACTGTTGTACTAAGAAACCCTAACGGATACCATTAGATCATCGGGCCACAGGGCATAAGATAAAATAATCTTATTCATTGCTAAGAAAGCCAAAGTTTTTACAAGTCAGAATCATATTGGTCAAGTTTGCTAAAATAAGACTTCCTCTGAAAGATTGCTAGTATCTCCAGGACTTACAGAAGGGATTTCCTCAAGGGAACCTAAACCCTTTGCAACTGCTGAAAGAATGTAATAGATTCTACAGTAAATGTCTTGGAGTCTTTATGCTTAACTTATTGATGAATCCTGATCCAGCTTGATTGCATCTTTACAAGCTTGGAGTGAATTCTGTTTTATTGGGAAGCCTTGCTGAAAAGTCCCTAAAACACATGGCAACAGGTCTTCTACTATGAAGGGACATTTGTCCTTCCTATTGTTAACCTGAAGATAGGGCCAGAAGTAAAATCTTGTCATTGAAATATAGTTAGAATGTAAGGATCAGCAGGAAAGTAAATTCAAACCTGAACAAGCATTTGCAACCAAAGGTACTAGAAACTCTGTCCCACTATTGCTCTCTCTAGAATGTGAGCATCCTGTAGGCAGATGCCCCATCTCCTCACCCCAGATTTCCCAGAGTGGAGAATACCTACACTTAGCAAATGCTCACTAACTATTTAATGTGTAGCTTCTAACGATAGATTTTCCTGTTTCAACTTATGTGACTGAATTCATCAAGTGAAGCTGACAAGGTTTCTTTAATCCCCTTTCTGGGTGGCTTCACTAGCTAGAATGACTTAAGTCATTTCTTCAAGGAGTTACCTATTTAGGAAGTGACAGGAATAACTCAGTCATTCCTTCTTCTCTTGCTTGGCTATGAAAGCCCATCATGGCCAATGCATTCTTCTTGCTGAGGACATAGTGTTCTGACAGAGTTGCTTTTTGTCAGAGACATTCTGGAACTTCATTTCAAATCATAGTGCTTTCTGCCTTATAGATAACTCAAAAAATGATCAACATTTGAAGTAAGGGGAATAGAAGCCCCCTGCTTGTCATCCCGATGGTACTGCAGAGAGAAATGTCTTATCCCACCTATAGGCTGAATGGCACACTGACACCAGCTTCCTGAAGTAATGGCTGTGTTAAGCAAAGGCACACACAGAGAAAATACTGGTGAATCTAGGCTTACCCTCGAGATTCAGCATGGGTGGGTCATTCAAATACCCAAACAACTATGCTCAGATATCTGATTTTTCCAGTAAGGCAGGAGAGTAACTCAGCTCAGAAATCTATGTCAAATTTCTCAGTATATCCTTATCATGGATAGAATAATGTTTAAGTGCACAGATATCCCAATGTGTACTTTGGGATTTCATTTGCACTAGAATTGTGGAAAGGTAACACAGGAAAATATTAAATAGGAAAATTTAACACCTTTACAAAGTTTTTGTGTGGATTAAGATTTAGTTCAATCAGCTAAAAAATAAAAATGTGATAATGTGGGGCGCCTGGGTGGCTCAGTGGGTTAAGCCTCTGCCTTCAGCGCAGGTCATGATCCCAGGGTCATGGGATCGAGCCCTGCATTGGGCTCTCTGCTCAGCAGGGAGCCTGCTTCCCTCTCTGTCTCTGCCTGCCTCTCCGCCTACTTGTGATATCTGTCAAATAAATAAATAAAATCTTTAAAAAAAATGTGATGATGTAAGGTAGAAAAGGACACTCTTTTTTAAAAGATTTTATTTATTTTAAAGAGAGGGAGAGAATATGGGGAGGGGCAGAGGGAGAGAGAGAATCTTAAGTAGTCTCCACACTGAATGCAGAGCTGGATGTGGGCTCGATCTCATGACCCTGAGCCAAAATCAAGAGTTGGGTGCTTAAACAACTGACCCAGCCAGGTGCCCCGAAAATGACACCCTTTAAAGGAATTCTGGCCGTGATTTCTTAGAATGAAGCAAAAAGTTTGTTTGAAAGAATCTTTACCTATTTCCTAGGTGCCATCATGGTATAAGTACAGGCAAAGCTTGTACTTTAGTATATCAAATTAATTCCTCTTTATGTTGTGAAGTTCTCATAACTCACCACATTTGTTATACTTGTAACATTTTGCAAACTGTAGAATACATTTTAATTAACCCTTTATAACAATATTCTTAGTAAACAGAAAACCTATATTATCACCAAATTTGTTATACTTGTAACATTTTGCAAACTGTAGAATACATTTTAATTAACCCTTTATAACAATATTCTTAGTAAACAGAAAACCTATATTATCATTTCCTGTGAAACAGGAATGTGAGCAAATTATGAAATGAGAATTTTTCAAGTGAAAGCTTTCAAATAATTTCAGCCATTATTGTTAAAATAGAGATCTGCATGGATCAATATTCAGTTTCCACATCGTTATAGGTAATTCTGGTTCAACAAAAGTAAACTTGAAAGTTTGAAAGGGGGAATATTTCAAAGGGCTTATAAAAAGACAACTGGAAAGAAAATAAAACATTTAGTTCCACAGTATATTAGTAAAAAGTATCAATACAGAAACTCTTATCCATCTGTGTTCTTCTCAGCAAACAACAAAGGGGATTGTGTCTCCTGCAGGCACAACTGTGTGCTGTGGGTTTAAAGTGTGAGCTGAGATGATCCAAGGGCCTTTGGCTTTTCATTTATTACTCTACCATTACTCTCCTCTTCTGTAGGATTTTCCATCAGTACACAAAGTTCCCGGCTCTTCTTTTGATGGTTTTAAAAGCCATATATGGATGAAAAGTTACTCCACTTCCAGAATGGGCATTGACACTTAATAAAGTTGAATTTTTCAGTGCTCTGTGATTGTGTTTGGTGGTTAAAGGATACCAGAGACTGCTTTTACAACTGGTAAACTGCCCTAAATACTATTATTTATTACTTGACAAACATGTTTTGGTTATATATATATATATATATATATATATATATATATATATATATACACACGCACACACATATATATGGTGTCTTGGGAAAAAATGGCTGCTGTTTCATAGTATTATGATTTTCACAGATAGCATAAGTTCAACATAAACACATGTAGGTTCCTTAACTTGATAAATTACAGTTTTCACTTTTTAGAAATTTTATTTGTTTTTGGAGACAATGTTTAATACCTTGAATATCTAAGACAAATATCTAAGACAAAGAAGGGAAGGTAAAGTGGGTGAAGAGAGACAAAGAGATAATGTGAAGAGAACATAAGTGGCTAGACATTATTGAAGTTTAGGAAAAAGCGCAGTCCGGAGCTGACACCACTCTTGGGTCATAATTCCTTGAATGGCTTTCTTAGTTTCCATCCCTCAGACCTATAACCCAGGGGCAAAGGAAGATGGAGGGTGGAGGCTGTTCTGACCTCTGATTGGCTGCTTATGGAGGTAAGGAGGGCATTCTGGGCACTTGTGTGTCCCTCAACTCCCTAAATCCCCCAAGTGTGGATGTTTGTGTTGTACTCTCTATAGTCTATGGACCTAATTTCTAACATCGATGTTTGGAAAATATGCAAAATATGTGTTATCAATAAAGTTAAAATAGTTACCTTGCAGTATTTGTAAGTCTTACAATTTATTGGTTACCCAAGATTCCTAATTTACTTTATAGGTCATATTCTGCTGATAAACGAGAGGAGATGAAATGATCACACAGCCTGCTCATCTTGAGCAAAACATGGGAGGCTGTTGGTCAAGAAAGATCCAAGAGCAGAAGTAGCCAAGAGAGGGGGCTGAGGACCGAGACGTATCTGGACACGGAGAAGATGAAGCTCACCCCTCACGAGGAAGTTAAAAGCAAGCAAAGCACATCAGACCTTCTGCTTAAAGCTGTGCATATAATTCAATCCTTGGATGATTGCATCAATTCCCTTCTGCCTCTTTTTGCAATCATTACTTTGGTGGACTTGAAACAAAGCATTTGGTTTGCCAAACATGGAAGTCTACTATACTCTCTGATAATTTTGTGAAGTATGTCTTCTTTCTCAAATAATGTGATTTTATTCCCCTTAATTTAACAATTAATGATCTCATCTTTGATTTATGGAGAACTTGACTTTCTAAAGAAGTGTGGAGACTCTGGGGTGCCTGAGTGGCTCAGTCAGTTAAGCCTCTGGCTCCTAGTTTTGGCTTTGTGCTCAGCTGGGAGTATGCTTGAGATTCTCTCTCTCCCCCTCCCTCTGCCCCTCTCCTGCTGACACACACTATTTGCTTCTTTCCCAAATAAATAAATAAATCTAAAAAAAAAAAAAGAAGAAGAAGAAGCATGGACACCCTTTAAAAGCTTATAAACTAATACTCCTGTAAAGCAAAAAGCCAATTCCATCTTTTTCTGAAGAAGAGGTATAGTTTTGGTGAAGTAGAATAAATAAATAACATTACATAATGACAAAACAAACAAACAAACAAACAAACAAAAAACTACACAGGCAATTTTAAAATCCATAAGGGTACCTAAAGGGGCATGTGGGTGGCTTAGTCGGTTTGGCGGACAACTCTTAATTTTGGCTTAAGTGATGATTTCAGGGTCATGGGATCGAGCCCCCCAAGGGCCTCCAGGTTCATTGTGGAGTCTGCTTTTCCCTCTCCTTCCCTCTTTTTCTTTCTCCCTGCTTGCACCTCTGCACTTGCGCTCTCTCTTCTTCTCTCTAAAATAAATAAAGAAAATCTTAAAAAAATAATAGATAAAGAGACAGAAAGGTAACTTTTTATTCTGGTTTAAAAGAAAAAATGGGAATTTGATTCCAAGTTTTAAAATTATCTCACACTTTCCTCAGTTTTAAAAAAAGAAATTGGAACTCACTGGAAAGTTCAGGGCTGGTGCTATAAATTTGAGAGGTGTAATTTAAGGTCATATAAGTGGACAAGGTCACCAAGGGTCAGAGGAAAAAGATTGAGAGACCAGAGTCAACTGCAAAGGAGCCCCCGGCAGCACCTTCATTTCAAGGTCAAGCCGAGGATGGTAACCACCAAAGACTGAGAAAGAGCGGTAGAAGAGATAGATAGGAAAATCAAGATGGCAGCCTGGATACCAGGAGAAAAGTCTATTTCAAGAAGGAGAGATTGTATTTTCCAAAGATGGCCAACATGGTAACTCCCATTCCGTATGCTTTTTTTACAACATGACCTTGACAGTTTCTTGATAAGAAGTGGGATATATATATACATGATACATCTTATTCTTGACATACATAGTTCTATATACATAAAATTCTTTAAGTGACGTAGTCTTGAAATTCGACATCATTTGTCATCAAAATTTCATTAAAATATTTATGCATAGATAATTCAAAAGTATACTGCCTTAAGTATATTAGGAAACCAAAACTCTTTCCGCAAGAAGGCAAAGCACTTTTCAAGAAAATTAATTTTAGAGTTTACTTGTATTATTTTTACATTTCAATAAGTTGCATATTATTATGAGATCAGCAAAGTACCCAGATGGAATTGCGTTTGAACATTGCCGAGCATGGAATACTGTGCATTTTTCCAATGGACTCCAATTATGGAAACACCTGCACTGTATAAATTTGTGCTGACCCACTGTGAAATTATGTTGTGTTCAATAGGCCTTAAAATTTCTCATTTCTCACCTGTGGGTGAAGTGTTCTACTTGCTATCAAGTATAGTATGACATACTTGTATTGAAGAAGATAAACCATAGGAAGCTATTTAAAATATTTTGTATTATTCATTCCACAATATACGTCCTTACTTAAATGTGTTCTGTCATTTAAACTTACTAATTGCATTCTTCAGCTCTAACATAAAATCGTACCAAAATATGTAAAGAGACAAAGATTTCCATTTGCATAGGCTTAGAAATTATAGGCCATTATTTGGAAATAGTCAGAGGTGAAATGTCAAACAGTTCAAAATGCTTCAGTTATTTTTGCTTCACATTTCTGTTCAAGAGAGGAAAAACATATGGTGTCAAAGCAACTAACCAGAGCTAAGGGAACGCAACAAAAAGCTGGGGTAAAAAGAATCCATTATCTTGATATTTTATCTTCAGTATGAAAATACTGAGCATTATAGCACACTTGTGGTCATGGTGATGATAAACTGAATTTTTCAGTTTTTATCTTGGGGTTTGGAATTAAGTTGTTACACTCAGATTTTTTTAGGTTGCATAACAATGTAATATTACAGTTTCCGTTATTGAAATTTGAAAAGATTTTCTTTAATTTTAATACGAAAAGCTATGTCAGTGATATTAAAAGCCCTATGATGGGAAGACAAGATGGGGGTTTTATTAGTGACAAATGCACCAAATGAATGTGTACTGAAAATCTCTGTTGTGTGTCTCTCATCTTTAACCCTTAATCACTTCCAGAAACATTCTATTGGTGCTAGTCTCCTATATCAAATAAAGGAGTGCTCTGGAGAAAGAAACTGTTGATTGAAAGGAGGTTTCCTACTCAGGTTTGGTTTAGAAATGGAATAATAATTTCTCGTCTCATTTTATACTTATTTTCTCCAAATTGGGGCTCTCCCAGATCTTATGCACCTACAGAAAATAAACCATATGCTGTACTCTGTGAGGTCGTTCAGACCATCCGCAGCTCTTTGTTACGACAAGCATAAATCAGTGTGAAACTCACACACTATAACTTATATTCAATTTATTACTATAGACACATTTATTGGGATAGAATTTTTACAGTCTCATAATATTCTGAGAAGCTCACCATAAACTATTAACGAGAGAGGAACACTATTAATAATGAACATCCCAGAGCAGTTATTTTCTGAAAGTTTTTGACCCTGAGAATGAAATTAGTTAAGATGGGTTTGGGATAATAAACATATACCCTTAATGTGCTAAAATACCTGAAAAGAAATGTATCAACCTGACATCATCATTTCAGAAACATAAATTGCATTCAGAACTTTGTAAAATGTAGTCTTTTAATTATTGATACCCTTGTATTATATTATAAAATACTGATTCTTGTTCCCATTTTTGAAATGTTAAACCATTCCTGCTCTTCTGTCATCATTCTAGGGTGGTTTGATATTTTCAAAATCATTTTTGTTGTTTGTTTGTTTGTTTCAAGTTTTTATTTAAATTCTAGTTAGTTAACATATAGGGTCATATTAGCTTCAGGAGTAGAACTCAGTGATTCATCACTTACATATCACAGGGCTCATCACTACAACGGCCCTCTTTAATCCCCATTACCCATCTAGCCCATCCCCCACAAAATTTTAATTCACTTCACTTAATTTAGGTCACCTGACTTAAATGACTTTTAAAGTATTAACTTTTAATTGATATTTTTTCCAGTAGCATTTTTTTTTAAATAGCGACCACATCAGTTAAGTGTATTATCACTGGTCTCACGTGGTATTGCAACCTTAATGACAGTGACTTAATTAACTTGTCAGCCTTTATCAACTGCTGAATATAAGATAAGCCCCATTTCAGTGGCTGTTTTGTTTTTTTTTTTTTTTTCATTTTGCTTTATGCTGATTCTGGCTGCCAAAAGTATACTCATATTTATTGGCCTCTTCATTGATCCATCACCGAAGAACCCAGCTGATGTTGCCTTTCTTTGTAATACAACGGTGTCAACGCAGGCGCGTACACACACACACACACACACACACACACACGCCTTCATAAAATAACATATCGGGAACTTTCAAGATTTCTCTGCAGCAAGAACATATTAGCTTGAAGTACATGAAATTGCCAATATTTGTTCTGACTTTACACAGAATGTATAATTTTGAGGTCTATGTGCCTACATACATACCCTCATTTTCATTTATAATTAAGCAGGAGAAAAGCAATCTTTCTCTGATTTCCCATAGCCAAAACAGTTCTCCTGACACCTGATGTCCTGCCAAGCAGCATGGACGTTCACTTACTCGCACACGGCTCCATCTCCTACTCATTTACAAAGGTTGTCCGGGATTTTTTCCTTTCAAGATTATGCTGGCAGACATACACATATGTGTCCCCTCGCATGCACGTGGACATACTTGCACACATGCACACACATATTTCATAACAATGGGGTCATGGGAAGAATGTGTTTAGATGACTTCATTGATCAGTACTGAAAAGACTCTGAAAGTAAGTAAAACTACCAGACGTAACCAGTAATGGGAGAGAAGCAGCAGGGAACCAGGGCAGAGGTGTGGGTGCCCAAGAAACCCTCCATATCCTGAAGTGACATACTGGAAGCTAAAAGGATTTGAGGATAAACTCAGAACTTTTCCAGGACTCTTTTCACCTCTTGCTTCAATCTTAATTCTATCTGTAGCCTTATTTCCTATTACCACGCAACCTAGCATATTCACAGGCTCTGGGAATGAGAATGTAGACACCTTTAATGGACTATTATTCTGGGTATCACACCTCATATACAGATTGGGTCAGACCATGCAATGGCTTGAAATACTACAGAACCATTTGCTTGCTTTCTGTAAGGGTCTCTTAAAATAAAGTCAGATCATATGATTTCTCTACTCAAAATCCTTCAGTGGTTTCCAGTTTCTCTCTGAGATAGTAACAAATTACTTGAAATGGACTCCGAAGTCTTTAGGATTTGTCTCCCTATTAATGCTGTATCTCCCAGCACTCTCCCTGTTCCTTCCACTGCTCTGGCTCTACTGGAATCCTCACTGTTTTTCAGCACACCAGAAGCCTTCTAGCCTCAGGACCTTTGCACTTGTTGTTTCCTCTGCCTGAACCACACCTTCCCCACACCTTCCCTGATACTTATGCATTCATCTCATTTAATCCTTCGTTCGAACGCTGACATCCCTGTGAGGACCTTCCATGCTAGCCACTCTAACATGGCAGTGACCTTGCCCTAACTGTCTCCTGCTGTACTTCTGTTTTTCATGACATTCATCAGCATGTCACATTTTACTCCTTTTGCTTCTTCAAGATCTGCCTTTGCCCACTAGAATGTTAACTCCTTAAGGGCAGAGATTGTGGTCTCTTTTGTTCACAGTCATGTGTCTCTCTAATACCTTGAATAGTGAATGCTCACTAGATATATATTTAATTCATGTCCTATGGCATATACCTCTTAGATATTCTTTGACATGTTTAAATCCAATTTGTATTGGATAATACAATTATAATCCCCATAATCCCTGCATATTGAAATTTACATCTAATTATTTGCATACTGTAAATAGCAATGCCCATGATTCAATATTCAGCAATATCATTCATAAATGTTTATTGAGAATTATTATGTCAGGCACTGTAGCTCACATACTCTCTACCTCAGTTAATCTTATTTGTTAAATTACCATCCACCATGGCATTGACAAGTGATAAAGTATTGCTTTGGGAAATGTTTGTCTTACATACAAGTTTATGTATGTGTATGTATGTGTGAGACAGAGAGATGGGTAGAGACAGAGAGATTGTGTTTGAGCTCTATGAAAAGTTTATTTCTTACTGCATGGGTTACCCAAAATTTGAAAGACACTTCTATAGAAGCAGGGCAAATATAGGACAGTACAAAAGGATGCAGAGAGGAAATAATAATCACAGCCTTAACATGAAGAGAGTTCCTATGGAAAAGATGTAAAAGGAAATAAAACTTGGATATCAATTTTTCAATCGAGCAAAATTATCTCTTTTAGTAAGTTATTATTTCAATACGCAAACATAATGCCCTTCCCTAATTAGTAAGGAGTCACATTAGTGCTATAGCTTCTATTGGAAAACTATCTGTGATCATATAACCATGGAAAACATCAGAAACATCTGATCATATATGAGCCATTCCTTTTTTAAATAACTGTCAATAAAACTAACCTTTAAACTTCTGTTATTATGATTTCTTTAACTATACTCATGGATTGGCCTTTTTATGATAAAAAATTTGGGTCTTTGAACTATAAGAGATTAACAACATTTAAATTCATTCTGTTTCTCAAATCTATGTGGAAACATGTAAGATATTCAGACACTGCTAGGTCAAATAGCTTTTTTCTAGCCCCAGTAACATAAAATAAAGTAGGTATTGATGTATGGGTATGATCATACTATTACTGGATTATGCCCAATTTTTCTCTCAGCATAAAAATTACATTCTCTATCACAGAAATTTGACTGATGCACTGTCAAATTGTTGAAGAATATGGCTTTTATTTTGCTATGTTATTGGTAGAATTAACAACAGTTTTGATAAATAGCAACTATTGATTTTTGTTATATTTTCTATTGTACCATTTTCTGCCTGACATTGGGGCAGAGATTTATTTTGAGGTAATTTGGAGTTGTTGAACTGAATTGCTGATGAAAGTACCAAGGAAGGGGGTGTGGTTCCTAGGTGGCTCAGTTGGTCAAGCATCTGCCTTTGGCTCAGGTCATGATCCCCCGGTCCTGGGATGGAGCCCAGCTTTGGGCTCCCCACCCAATTGGGGAGTCTGCTTTTCCCTCTCCCTCTTCCCCAGACCCTGCTCATACTCTCTCTCACATTCTCTCTGTGTCACTCTCAAATGAATAAATAAAAAGTCTTTTTAAAAAAGTACCAAGATAATAAAAATGTGAGATGAAAGCCCTAGTGTAGTCAATCTGCCAGTCAATCAACTATCAACTGAGTCCACTCTTCTAGGCACAGTGTCTTATAGACTCAGATACACAACTCAGCTAAACAGAGGCAGGTTCCCTCAAGGATCTTCAGTTTAATAGAAGTAAAGGCAGACAATACAATAAAAAGTCAATAAAGATGAGAATAGACAATATAATAAACTCTGCTGATGAAGAAGATGGAATAGATGTTGGAGAATGACTGGAAGCGCGGCCATGTGTGCCAAATTTAGGAAGTAGATTTTGTCAAATGTTGTGTCACTAGAAAGAAGTGTAACATTATGAGTGGATCTCTAGAAATCTATCACAAACAATGGGTTAGGGCAGAACACTCAAGGAACAGTATTTCCAAGGTTGCTGAGTTTGTTTAAGTTGAATGTTTAAAATTCAACATGGAGGTTATGTACATGGAATTGCTCCCTTTTTTATATTCCTGATGGACTTCATATCTCTATGATAGCCATTGGAATAATCAGCATTGAACAATTTTACTTATACTTCTGTCTCACCACACTTGAGCTCCTGGAGGGTGGGGGACCGTATACCCTGTCGTGTTCCCCAGTATGCAGTGTAATAAACATTTTCTATTCAATGTTGACACTCACGAGTATTTCTTTAATGTAAAAATTATTTCATTCTTTTAGAGGGTCCGAATTATTAAGTTCTGGACTTGGAATCTGTTTTATGTTAATTGGGTTTGATGAAATGAGAAAACAAGATAGAAGATTGACTTAGGTAAAATCATACATGATCGATAAACCATCAGAAATACTTTTACAATGTAGAATAATGGATTTGTATTTTAAATGATTTGTGTATATGGTATCTGCACAGAAGAGCATGCATTTTCTTAGCATTTTATGTTCAAGACCAGAAGCAGTTGGAAAATCTGCCACAGACTTTATTTTTTAGATTTCCCATTTGAACGCACCACAATGGATAAAGGAGGAGCAAGCAGCCTGACATGCTATTTACCCAGCTATAAAATTATCATAATTAGAGAAAGTGAGATATTTTGGTATTTAAAAGAGCTTATTAGTTCTTTGAATAATATTTATAAACAAATATTTGCATTTAAAATATATATAATTATATGAAGCATAATCGAAGAAACTAGTTTTAGGGTTGTAAATTAATGGTTATTTATAGTTGCCACGAAATTGATAGGGATTTTAGATATTAAAAAAGGTGTCTGTTTAGATGTGCGTTATATTTACTCCCCTGGGGGCATGAGAGGTATTTAAGGATTCTCACAGATGTTTCAGGATCAATTTATATAGAGTGTGAAGAACTGGTGACATATATATGAACTATATGGAAGGTGAATTCATTCTTATACCTCAAGAAATGAATCAATGAACAATATGGCAAATAGCAAAAGATATATTCTGTATTTGCATATCACAACCCAGCTGTGAATATAGAGCATTGATGAATGCCTGTCATGGTTGGATTTAGTATGTTAATAAAGATGCTGTCCATCACAAATCTACAAAGGCTTGATATTAAAACAAACCACAAGTTCTGTAAAGATTTTCAGAATTACATGTTATAGAATTTTCCTGTAGTCACACACTTGATTTTTAAAAGGAACGTATTTTACTTTTAGGGCAGTTTTAAGATTACCGACAAATTGAGCGGGCAACATAAAGTTCCCATCCTCCCCCTCGATCCTCCGTGTGGTTTCCCCTACTACTAACATCCTGGATTAATGTGGCACATTTGCTCCAATTGATGAACCAATACTGATATATTATTATTCACTCAAGTTCATAATTTATATTAGGGTTCACTCTGTATTGTACAGTACTGTGGATTTTCACAAATGCATAATGTCATGTACCTATCACTATTATCATAAAAATAGTTTCACTGCCCCAAAAATCCCCTGTGCTCAACCTGTTCATTCCCCTTCCCCTCTCTGAATTCAAACAACCTCAGATCTTTTTCACTATGCCTATATTTGTCCTTTTTCCAGGAAGTGTTATAGTTAAAATTATGCAGTTTGGCTTCTTTAGCTCAGCAATATGCACTTAAGGGACCCAAGATATCTTTTGGTGGCTTGATATTTCATCTTTGTGTTGCTGACAGTCTTCCATTGTATGGACGTACTGTAGTTTGTCTTCCCTGTTCCCCCACAGAGGGGCATCCTGGTTGTTTCCCATGTCTGGCATTCCTGAATAAAGCTATGATAAACACTTGTTATGAAGGCTTCTGGGTGGACATAAGTTTTAATTCTTTCAGGTAAATATTGAGGTGTGTGATTTCTGGATTGGATGACAGACTATATTTAGCTTTGTAAGAAACTGATAAACTATCTTCCTCTTCCAAAGTGACCACCATTTTGTATTACCATTAGCAGTGAATAAAATTTCCTGTTGCTCTACATCCTGACCAGCATTTGGTGCTGCACCTGCTCTGGATTTGGGGATTATAATGGGTGAGATAGCTGTCTAGTCCTAACTTACTGATATTTATCTCACAGTTCCCTAATTACATGCAATGTTGAGCATCCGTTCAAATACTTATTTGCCATCCATATATCTTTGGTGAGGTATCCATACCTTTTTCTGCTTTGAAATTAGGTTGTTTATTTTCTTATTGTTTTGAAGGTTCTTTGTATATTTAGGATATAAGTCCTTTATCTAATGTGTTTTGTAAATATTTTCCCTCACTATGTGGCTTGTCTTTTTAAATTTCCTTATGAGTTGTTTTTGTAGCACAGAATTTTTGAATGTTAATAAAATCCAAATGATTATTTTTTTTCTTCATGGATTATACTTTTTGTGTTGTGTCTTACAAGTCATTATTAAGTCCAAGGTTACCTAGATTATATCTTACCTTATAGAAATGATAAATTTTTCATTATATAGTTGGTCTATGATCCATTTTGAATTAAGTTTTTCAAAAGGATGTAAAATCTGTGTTTTTGGCATGTGGATGTCCAGTTGTTCCAGCTAATTACTGAAAAGAATATTTATTCTTCATGAAAATTACCTTTGTTTCTTTGTCAAAGATCAGTTTATTACATTTGTGTGCACCTATGTTGGGGCTCTCTATTCTGCTCCATTGGTCGATGTGTCTATTCTTTGGCCAAGACTGCACTATTGTGCTTATTGTAGTTTTATAGCAATTCTTGAATTTAGAGAATATCATTATTTTCACCTTCCTCCTTTTCTTCTTCTTCTTCTCAAAATTGGGTTGACTATTTTGGGTCTTGACCTTTTCATCTAAACTTTAGAAATTACTTGGTTGCCATCCACAAAATGACTCATTGCCATCTTGACTGGGAATTTGTGGAATCTACACGTCAGTTTGGGAAGAACTGACAACAATATTGATTCTTCTCATCCAAGAACAGGGAAGACCTCTCCATTTCTTCAGATATCTTTGACTTGGCTGTCAGAGGACCATATCAGACAGGAAACCAGAAGTCCCTCTACACCTAAGTTTTAGTATTTCTGTACTAATGGAACATCATATTGTAATTCCGTAAACACAGCATCTGTGAAAACCTTTAAGTTCATTCTACAACCATATGTACTCGAGCAAGAGGGATTAGAACACTGAGGAAGTGATTGTGGAGATTCCAGCCACCAATACTAAATATGTAAGCACATGCATAGAGCCAGATATGTATTCTAAAGATCTCAGAAGAAGAATATATGGAGTGTCTTGCTTGACTTATATAAAAAGAATGCAGAGCATTAAATAGTTCACTCATTGGACAATCACTACCACATACATATGAAGGAGTCAAGAAAAACACTGGCCTTTATTTTTAACTTGGTTGGGCTTAATCATACAAGGAAAGTGTAGAAGTAAAACCATCTCTCACCCAAGTCACTTCAAGCATTGTCTATACAAAAGAGAAATGAAAAAGAAGACTTACAACATTTTTACAGTGATTCTTTCTTTCTTTCTTTCTTTCTTTCTTTCTTTCTTTCTCTCTCTCTCTCTCTCTCTCTCTCTTTCTTTCTTTCTTTCTTTTTTTTCTAATAAGCAGCAGAAAGGAAGATGCTTTTCAGGTGTCATGGATTCCCATGAAAAACTCTGTTAAGGATTTATTCTGTTACTTCAGAAAACCTGGGAGAGAAAAAACCAAAATTCTCACATTAGATCAAGTAAATGTACTGGTATCACCACCTAAAAATAAAAAGAGAAACTAAACCCATCTCACCCTGAACATATTTTTGGATGAATTTTTAGACCTCTGTTGATGTGAGCTTTGAAAGCATTATGACTCACATGATCTATAAGGAAAATATCTATGTTACACACACTAATGTTCTTTAGTATATGCTGAAATGCTCAATTATTTTATTTTTTAAAATCACTTTCGTGGGGCGCCTGGGTGGCTCAGTGGGTTAAGCCGCTGCCTTCGGCTCAGGTCATGATCTCAGGGTCCTGGGATCGAGCCCTGCATCGGGCTCTCTGCTCAGCAGGGAGCCTGCTTCTCTCTCTCTCTCTCTCTCTCTCTCTCTCTGCCTGCCTCTCCATCTACTTGTGATTTCTCTCTGTAAAATAAATAAATAAAATCTTTAAAAAAAAAAAATAAAATCACTTTCGTTCTCCTGTTCAGGGAATGGAAGAAGAGCTGATAGCAGTTAGTAAAAATGATATATTTTCTGTTCTGCAGGAGGGTACATATGTTTCTAAACATGCAAATATGTACCAAAAAACGTGTATGAAATTGAGATGAAAGTTTGCTTTTGTAGAATTAATAAAAATAATATGGACGAAAATAAATCCCAGTATGGAGAAAAAGAAGGTTAACACAAAATCTAGATGGACGGCTAGATGACTACAGCTGAAAAATTGCACAATTACATCTCTGATTGTGTGTGTTTTTATAAAGCATAAGTCACAGGTCAAATGTAAGCATTTGTTTCTATTTTGCACAATGATCATGTCCAGTACACTGTATGAAGCCAAACTAAGTAAGATTAATGCACAGTCCTAATTCAGTGTGATTGGGACTTCCTGCTGATATTTATATATTAGCTTAAATGCATCATTATTTTTATTAGATGATTGAATGAATCATATTTGTAAAAGCTAATAATCAATGTAAGTTTAACAAAAATCACATCATTAAAAGGACGGTAGATGCTTACACCTAAAATTAACATTTTCTTCTAAATCTGAATCAAAATGGTCAATGTATCTGAACTTTACTCTTATGGCAAGATGGTAAGAGCTAATAAAAGGTTTAGTAATAATCCCATATTTATCAAATTTGCTGTTGAAGCACTTTTTTTTTAAAGATTTTATTTATTTATTTGACAGAGAGAGATCACAAGTAGGCAGAGAGGCAGGCGGAGAGAGAGGGGGAAGCAGGCTCCCTGCTGAGCAGAGAGCCCAATGCGGGGCTCGATCCCAGGAACCGGGGATCATGACCTAAGCCGAAGGCAGAGGCTTTAACCCACTGAGCCACCCAGGCACCCCTTGAAGCACTTTTCATAGCAAGAATGTGGAAGCTATAGGAGAGAATAATTAATGGTAGTGTGGGGTGACATGAAGAACCTCAAGCTTTTCGGCTTCTTTCTGTTCTCATTTCTGCATTAACCCACCAAACAACTTTGGAGCAACCATTTTTATTTTCCCTTTGAATCTCTGTTTCCTTGTCTTTCAGCTGAGTTCAGTAAACCAGTATTTTTTTGGGGGGGGGGTGGGCAGAGGGAGGGGGAGAGAGGGATTCTTAAGCAGGCTCCAAGTCCAGCATGGAGCCAGACACAGGGCTCGATCACACGAGCCTGGGATCTTGATCTGAGCTGAAATCAAGAGCTGGATACTCAAACGACTGAGCCCCCAGGTGCCCCAGTTGAACAAGTCTTTAAAAAGTTCTTGTCTGAGTGAAAGGCTAAGTTTATGAGATTGCAAAGGAATCCAACTGGACCCCCATCTCCATGACTACATGTAGCCATGTTAAATGTAAACTCCTCACAGCAGGCTTGAAATATAATTTCTATTGTAGTTCACAAGAGACACGGGTATTGAGTTGCCCATATTTCCTGGTGTGGGTGCTGAATGCATACAAAAGTCTCCAAAATTTACTGCCAAATAGTAAATTCGTTTGAAACAGATTTAAAACTTATTTTTTCTAAGTCAGAATAGGTGATATAGATAGATAGATAGATAGATAGATAGATAGATATAGATATAGATATGCTTGATATGCTGATATATATCTATATATATAGATATATATATCTTGATATGCTTTTGATCTAGTTTGATTTCCTGAGACCCACTACACAATGGAAACCTTTATTCCCAGTGGTGGTACGATATACCCACTACCAGCAGAGTTTCATGCATGCCAGAGGGGCCACACCTTATTGGTACAGAATTTTCTCAGCATGCTCCACAGCCATAATGAAAATGGTCATCAGTATTCACTGAACACCCGGCATCTGTCAAGCACAGTTCTAAGTTTCCATGTAGTAAGTCAAGTAATGCTCCAAACAGACCTGTGAAATGGCTATTTTTCCTTATTTTAGTGAAGAGGAAATACAGAGACAGAACCGATAGTTAACTTGCTTAAGAGTACTCAACTTGTAAGTGACAGAGCCAGACTTTTTTTTTTTTTTTAAAGATTTTATTTATTTATTTGACAGACAGATCACAAGTAGGCAGAGAGGCAGGCAGAGAGAGAGGGGGAAGCAGGCTTTCTGCAGAGCAGAGAGCCCGATGCGGGGCTCGATTCCAGGACCCTGGGATCACGACCTGAGCAGAAGGCAGAGGCCTTAACCCACTGAGCCACCAGGCGCCCCGACAGAGCCAGACTTTTAACCCATTTACTGTACGCTTGTTCTGGAGGCCATAATCCGAAGTATTACATTTCACAATTACTTTCTGTGTGACCTGAATATTCTGGGTACCGATATAGTTCTGAAATTATAAGTAGGTGTAACCTTATTCAGGTAGTTATCTATGAGAATACTAGAGGCTAAAGAGCCATTGCTTTGTTGATATTCAAGGCCAGTTTTTGTTTGTTTGTTTTTTCCTGTAAGCCACTGGTGAAAGTCTTAGTTAAATGCAGGCAAGTGAAATAACCCAGTGCTTTACCTCTTAGAAAGCCTTGCAACTTTTAGTGATGTTTCCTGCACCCTTTGACAGATATCTCTGTGCCACAAGAATTACAATTAAAATGTCCAATTGTATGTGTGTGTGGGGGGGTGCTTTTACTACAATTAAGGAGATCCCTGTACCTAGCACAGAGCCTGACACTGTGGATATACTTGGGTATTAAACCTTTATAATCACTATGATCGACTTGAGGTGTGGTCCCCATGTATTATATGCCTGGAATTTTACTTATTCTTTATGGAAATTTTCTCAAAAAGGGTTTCCTTTTATTCTGATACACATTTTGCAAATGTCAGCTATAGTTACTCACTTAATATTCTCTCTTTCTTCTATGTGGCTTTTTTCAGATCTCATCTCTTCTTAAGCTGCTTCATGGCAAAAAAAAAAAAAAAAAAGAGAGAGAGAGAGAGATGTTTAGATTTCCTTATAAGAAGACATTGCTCCATCCAATAAATATTTACTGAGAACCCACAATAGGCTAATCCCTTTCGAGTTGCATATGAGTTAACAAAGATTACATGACTCAGACACAATTAACGAGGCTCCATCTTTTATGTAGTGTTAGTCAATATTTTTCTTTCCTTTGGTACTTAACTGTGGTATCCCTGCTATGTGTGGGTTTCAGCATAATCAGAGAGACCTGCTGCTGGGCACAACATAGTTCTGGTTAATTTATTCATTGCATGTGAACAGTGGGTTTTCTGAGCAAGTACAGATTTTTAGTGGAAGTACATCCTAACCATGTAACTAACTAGTAGTGAATATTGAATGAGACGCCACATCTCACAAGAAACCTGTAATCATACTAGTCTTAATAGAAAATTAAAGGTCCTTTTTAGAAAATACACTTTGTCTTCCTAGAGATGTATTGCTTGAGTGAAGGGGTTGACTTTCAGGCATCTTCAGCACCGACGGTGTCTTCTTCTGGAGGTGGGCCCTATTTTCTCAGGCTGGGAATTGTGTCTTGATATGTTTTACAGATAGAGTTCAATGTCAAGACGATCACTGTGTGATCTGTGAGAAAACACACGTAAGCATTCAAGTACATACCGAGATAAATTAAACCTTCTGGGGAAGCAACATGAGTATGATGAGCCTTGAAGAATGAAAAAATACCAAGCATTCCAATCCTTGTGGCTCTTCCAAGAGCTGAGGCCATTTTGGTATTGGATCGTCCTTTGAAAAAAAATAAAAATAAAGAATATTCTGGCTTACAGAGTCTTGGGAGATTTTATTGATGGTTTGGAAGCAGCCTGAAAACACAAACCTAAATATCTATTGCATGGATCTCAAAATAAACTGTTAATAAAGCTTTTGTCTAAAAAAAAATTGTTTTCTTATTTTGCCACTGACAATTTTGCTTTTGACCCAGAGATGATTATTGTTAGAAAATTCTTTCTCAGGAGTCTCGAGAACATTAGGACATGCTGCTCAGATTTGGGTCCTTTCTGCATTGTCCAGCATCAGTAGATTTTACATATTATGATTATTACTTCTTGCATATCAAATAGAAGATATTGAAGGAAAAACATTTTAAGATAAAAGGCACTGCCTACTATCACGGAGTAGATCTATTTGGTAGGAAAGGCAATTCAAGATGAAAGTGAATGTGAAGATAGATAGATAGATAGATAGATAATCTCCAGATAAGAAAGAGAAACAGAAAGCGTTGTTTCCTGACCTTTATCATTTATGGGGAAGTTAAAAATCTCTCCCTCACTCAATTTTGACTAAAGATGTCCTCAGCAGGCTTGACTCTTTTCTCTTCCTCCATCTGCAGCTCTGAGCTTTGGGTATAGGACGTAGGAAGACTAATTAAGAAAAAGAAAATGTAAATGAACAGAAAGTAAATGAATGGAGGGAGGCTGGAAAAGGAAAGTTGTGAGCGCAGCATAATTTTGTTCAGAAATAGGGTCTAGATTTTAAGAAACTGAACGATCTTTCTTTAGATGTTCAGTCTCCTTGCATTTGTATTTTTCAAAGGAGGTAAAAGAAAATTTTTGAGGCTGTAGCAGTAGTTAAGGAAGACTATAATGTAAAAGTTCCGTGTTATAGTCATTGATAAATTTATCGCGCTCTTTTAAATGTAAACATAACTCAGTGCCACGGACGATCTAAATTGTACCTGGTGGCCCGATGTATTAAATGACTCATTTTAAATAAAATATCTTTGATCACTCAGTGATTGGAAACAAAAGATTAAAGGGAAAACCATTTGTGGTCTGGGAATTTTCAAAGAATCCCTGTGTCATTTGTTTGCATAAAATGTATTAATTTAGGAAAATTACAAATCATTTCTGAAAGGGTACTCAATCAAACTACGGAGAGTCATGTGCCACGAAAGACAAAAAGATCAAGCTGAATACGATGCGGTTTGAAAGAGTCCAATGATCTTATTAATAATGAAAAGATGCAAAGTTGTTATCATATGAAATTTATTCTAACCTGAAATGCTGGAATTAATTTATGACAAGTTTCATTCTTACAACTTTAAAGAACACTTTAAAGTGAAGTCTTACTCTTTCTCCTCATGCTAAAGGAATGAAGTCACGTTTGAATCTTGGCAACACAGCAATATGCTTATTAGCTTTCTCTTGGAATTAGGTTTCTGACGGTTTGGAAATCTTTCTAAAGATTTTATTTTATTTTATTTTTCTAAAGGTTTTAAAGACAAGTTTCTTTTAATTGCCACACATTTTTTCATGAAGTAGAATTGCATAGCACATCAATTAATGTTCTAGGCGAAAAATGTACTGTATCCAATGATTATCCTAATAGCTCACACTCACTGAATGTTTATTCCATCAGGCACAGTTAGGAGAATGTGTAATGTATCGGATCCCTTACTTTCCCAGTGACCCTATATTGCAGGTCCCTGGTGTGAAACCCATTATGCAGCTAAGAAAATTGTGGCTCAGAAATAACATTTTTTTGAGATTTTTATCTATTTATTTGCAGAGAGAGAGAGAGAGAGAGAGAGAGAACAAGCAGGGGGAGTGGCAGGCAGAGGGAGAAGCAGGTTCCCCGCTGAGCAGAGAGCCCCACCTGAGACTGAATCCCGGGACCATGGGATCATGACCGGACCTGAAGGCAGGACTGAGACACCCAGGCATCCCTTAGAAATAATATTTTAAGGGTGGGTAGAAAATGAAAAGAAGGTTATGCCCTGGATACTGAAATCCAAAGACAGAAATCACAGTGATCCACCAAGTAATTGTTCAGTGAAATTCTTAACTAGTGGGATGTTACACGCTGTTCACTGGCTGTAAGGGACTTAACACCTCTCGGTCCCCATGAACTATGCATACGAGGTTTCTTGAGAAACTTTTGAAATTTCGTTGGATGACTGGAATAGATAATGTACCTTATCCCTGTTAGTCCTTTGGTTATCTGTAGTCTAGACACCATTATGAGATTGTGAGACTAATCAAGGCCCACCTAGCCTGAAAAGTGAACATGCACAGTTTACTTGCCTTTCTCACTACCTTGTGAAATGTTCCAAAACGTCTGGTACAGTCTTCCCTTACTTAAGGGGTTTTGACCTGAATTTTTCGCCACAGTGATTATGGCTAAAACACAGATCTTTGTGTTGGCTTCAAAACATTCCCATGCTCTGGATTAGAATTCTGGCTTGTGATATTCAGATGAGTTCCTTTAAAATGCCTTTATTTTACCGATTTATGATAAACCGATTGGTGATAGGATTATGATCCCTCCAGAGGCTTTAAAAAAAATAAGAATGTTGAAATGTATGGAGAGACAATATTTCCTTAAAAGGTGCTGCAAGCATGTGAGAATACTGGAGAAACTCAACGAGTGTTTCTTTCAATAAAATTGACAAATTTTTCTATAGTTTTCCATGGTTTCCCCTTACATGAGGTGGAAAATGTGGGGCTAGAATGTACCACAATGATTGGATTACTTAAAACATCTGAACTACATAAATCTACAAAGACGCTCAGAAAAGTTGCTGATTTTCTTTCATTCTAAAATATCAGCAGATGTAGACCTCCACTTTGTCATAGTGCCACATTTTAAGTGAAAAATGTCACTAATGCTTTCTTGTACATTGAATACTTTCTTTTAAAATGCATTAAAATGAAAAATGCTTTTGTTAGAGTTTCTTTTTTGTTGTTTTCTTTTGTTTTACTCTTAATGCTTACAAAAAAAAAAAAAGAAATATAAAGTGTTAGGATTAACTTCAAAAGTGGTATATTCTTTTCAGGACAAGGTTCCATCCTGGAGGACTTTGCTTTTAATTACAATATAATCACTTTCAAATGAAATAACTCTAAGCCAGGTCTGAGTGGATGAGTGAATACATTGGAATTCAGTTCTTTCTCTTTATTTTTGCTTGACCTTGGGCAAATCATTTTGGTCTTCCTGGTTGTGAAAATAAGAGAACAGTAATCCTCATTATATATTATGTCAGGCTGTTGGGATACCTATTACAAAAAGGAAGCAGAATTCCTCTGATAAGAAATAGCATTGGCAAGGTAAAATCTGATCCACAACTTTTGAAAAAAGATATTTGTTGGATACTATTTTTTTTTTCTTTTAAAAAGCTGTGAGAGGGGCGCCTGGGTGGCTCAGTGGGTTAAGGCCTCTGCCTTTAGCTCAGGTCATGATCCCAGGGTCCTGGGATCGAACCCCACATCCGGCTCTCTGCTCCTTGGAAAGCCTGCTTTCTCCTCTCTCTCTGCCTGCTTGTGATAAAAACAAACAAACAAACAAAAACAAACAAACAAACAAAAAACAAAACAAAACAACAACAACAAAAACCCCCTGTGATTTAAAAAGGTACCTTGAGGATAAAGTGTCTCTGAATTTTCTTAGTTTCTGTATGGTCTACCAAAGTGCCTTTAACATTCTAAGTTTCCAGTGAATATGTTTGGCATCACTAAATTAGTAAAAGCCAGCTATTGAGTGTGAATAGAGAACACAGATTCTAAGCGGTCTTCAGAAATAAAGTTGTATGACATTATGGATTTCAAATTACCACTCAGCCACCTATTGTCATAGAGAAACTATCATTTTATAGTGCACGTGCCACATACTATGCCATGTCTGATGGAAGGAATGAACATCAAGTTCACAGATTAGGGTTTGTCAATATCTTTTCTTTTTCACTTTATAGAATTTTTTTAAAATTAAAAGCACTTAGATTTACAACAAAAGTCTCAATGATAGAACAGAGATTCCCATATATCCCACACCTACTTTCCTTTATCAGTAATACCATACACTGGTATAGGACATTTGTTGCAAACTAATCAACCAATAGTGATACATCAGCATTAACTAAAATGCACACATTACGTAGCTTTCCTTAGTTTTTATTAAGGTTTTTCTACTGTATCATGATTCTATCCAGAATACCACATTACATTTAGTTGTTATGTTTCCTTAGGCTCCTCTTGGCTATCACAGTTTTTCAGCCTTTCATATTTTGAGGACCTGTAGAATTCTGAGAAATACTGGTCAGGTATTTTCTAGAAAATGCCTCAAGTGGAATTTATCTGATACATTTCTCATGGGTAAATCATGGTTATGGGTTGTTGGGAGGAAAAATAATTCACTGTATGAAGGGGTACAGTGCCATTCTTATTAGATCTTTCCAGGGTGTGTGCCATCAATATGACGTACCACTCTTGATGCTAATAATGATTACCCTGCTGGGGTAACACTGGCTATGTCTCTCCACTGTAGAATCATTGTTTTCCCCATTTCCACAGTTTACCCTTTGAAAGAGAGGCCGTATGGGCAACTCATTTGCATATTTGGAATAAATCCCACTGGGTCATGGTATACAATTTTTTAACACATTGCTAGATTTGATTAGTTATTTTATTAAGGATTTTTACATCTATGTCTATGACAGAGATTTTTACGTCTACATTTATATGTTACATGTATGTTCATGAGGATTTTTATACCTATGTTCAGGTACATTGGCCTGTAGTTTTCCTTTCCTTATATATTTTTTAAAGGTTTTATTTATTTATTTGACAGACAGAGATCACAGGTAGGCAGAGAGGCAGGCAGAGAGAGAGGAAGGGAAGCAGGTTCCCTGCTGAGCAGAGAGCCAGATGCAGGTTTTGATCCCAGGACCCTGGGATCATGACTTGAGCCAAAGGCAGAGGCTTTAACCCACAGAGCCACCCAGGTGCCCTTTTTTATATGTTTTTATTGATTTTGGTGTTATGGTAAGGCTAGCTTCATACAGTGAATTAGGAAGTGTTCCATATACTTTTATTTTCTGGAGAATATTGTGGAAAATGTATATCATTTTTTTTCTTAACTAATTCATGGAATGTACTAGCCAAATCATTTTATCTTATCCTTTATTTTTTGAAAGCTAATCATTTTTTATTTGATTAATGAATGGCAGTGAATTCCAATGATCTCTTCTTGTGTGAGTTTGGAAGTTTGTATTTTTTAAGGAATTAATTGATTCCATCTAAACTATAAAATTTATAGGTACAGAGTTGTTTATAATATTTTCTTATTATTCTTTCAAGGTCCATCGAATCAATACTAGTAAGCTCTTTCTCATTTTGAATATTGGTTCATTTTTTTCTGAGTTAGTCTGGTTAGAATTTTTCAATTTTATGGATCTTTTCAAAGAATCAGTTAGGTTTTAATTATTTTTCTATGTTGTTTCCCTATACTTTAATTAAAATCTGCTCTATTTTTCCTTATTTTCTTTTGCTTTCTTCAGATTTAACTTGTTCTTCTTTTTCTATTTTCCTAAGGTGAGAGCTGAGGATATTGATTTTAGATCTTTTATTTCTGAAATAGTCATTTGGTTCTTTAAATTTTCTGTAAGCACTACTTTTGTTGTAGCCTGCAAATTTTGATAAAATAATTTTTGATTTGGGTCTGCCTGGGTGGCTCAGTCAGTTAAGCATCTGATTCTTGATTTCAGCTCAGGTCATGGTCTCAGGGTTGTGGGATCAAGCCCCGAGTTGAGCTCCATGCTCAGCACAGAATTTTCTTGAGATTCTCTCTCTCTCTCCCTCTGCCCCTCCCCTTGTGCTCTATTTCTCTAAATAAATAATCATCATCATCAGTTTTTTTCTCTTTCCTGTATGTAAAATCCTTGACTCAACATTTTCTTTCTTTGAGTATTTTGAATTAGCACTCCATTTTTCTTTGGCATAAACCATTATTAACACAAGTTTGATTAGAATATAATTTAATGTGATTTATATAATTTACTGTTTTTGCCTAGGTGCCTGAATAATGTTTCTTTTTTTAGTCCAATATTTTTAGAATATATCTTAAATTGGTGATTTCCATGTTTCTGTAGTTAGATAGTGGTATGCTCTTCCAATATGCTGTTTTAATTGCTAATTAATTAATTAATTTTTATTGAAATATAGATGGCACACAATATTATGTTTGCTTCAGGTGTACCACACAGTGATTCCACAAGTCTATACATTATGTGATACTCATCAAGAGTGTAGTTGCCATCTCATAGAAGTTTTCTGGTTGCAATTTATAACTATTCTTAAATTTCACTTTTGAAACTTCTTAAGAATTAGTTTTTAAATTTCTAAATATTCAGGTATGTTCCAAATGTCTTTTTTCTTATTTATTTGTAGTTTAATTCCATTGTGGCTTGGGAATATAGATTGTAGAATTTCTCTTGTTTTATTCTCAGCTACGTTTTAAGGACTAGAATGTGGTCTATCTTGGTAAATGTTCCACATGAGATTGAGAACAATGTGAGTTCTTCTGTTGTTGAATGTAGCGTTCTATAAATGTCAATTAGATCAAAATGATTGATGGTACTATTTAGGTCAACTCTAGTCTCACTGTCTGCCTGCTTGATCTATCAATTACTGAAAGGAGAGTACTGAAGTCTCGAGCTATAATAGCAGATTTGTCTATTTTTATTATCAATTCTATCAGCTTTTGCCACACATATTTTGATGCCATTGTTAGGCACATATATGGTTAAAACTGTTAAAATAGCTTCTTGGAGAATTGACTCCTTTATCACTGTGTAATGGGCCTCTTTCCCCATGATGACTTTCCTGCTTCTGAAGTCACCTTTGTATTAAATGAAGAAAGCTATCATCTTTTGGGACACCTGGGTGGCTCAGTGGGTTAATGCCTCTGCCTTTGGCTCAGGTCAAGATCTCAGGGTCCTGGGATCGAGCCCTGCATTGGGCTCTCTGCTCAGCGGGGAGCCTGTTAACACTTCTCTCTTTGTCTGCCTCTCTGCCTAATTGTGATCTCTCTGTGTCAAATAAATAAATAAAACCTTAAAAAAAAAAAGAAAACTATCATCTTGATTAGTGTTACTGTGGAATATCTATCTTTGTCCCTTTAATCTATCTGTGCCTTTATATTTTTTTATATATTTATTTATTTGACATACAGAAATCACAAGTAGGCAGAGAGTCAGGCAGAGAGAGAGAAGGAAGCAGGCTCCCTGCAGAGCAGAGAGCCTCATACAGGACTTGATCCCAGGACCCCGAGATCATGACCTGAGCCAAAGGCAGAGGCTCAACCCACTGAGCCACGCAGGTGCCCATCTGTGCCTTTATATTTAAAGTGAGTTTCTTGCAGATAACATATAGGTGGTTCTTGTTTGTTTGTTATTTTTAATCCAGTCTGTCAATCTCTCTCTTTTAACTGGTTTATTTAGAGCATTCTGCTTAAAGTAATTTTTTTTTCCAGTGTTGTTAGTATATAATATTATATTATTTCAGCTAGACAACACAGTGATTCAACAATAATATACATTACAAGGTGATCATCACCATTAACCTAGTTACCATCTGTCACCATGCCAACTTGTTACCATATAATTAATATATTCCTTATGCTATACATTACATCCCATGTCTTACATGTTTTATAACTAGAAGTTTGTACTTCTTTTTTTTTAATTTTTTATTTTTTATAAACATATATTTTTATCCCCAGGGGTACAGGTCTGTGAATCACCAGGTTTACACACTTCACAGCACTCACCAAAGCACATACCCTCCCCAATGTCCATAATCCCACCCCCCTTCTCCCAACCCCCTTCCCCCCAGCAACCCTCAGTTTGTTTTGTGAGATTAAGAGTCACTTATGGTTTGTCTCCCTCCCAATCCCATCTTGTTTCATTGATTCTTCTCCTACCCACTTAAGCCCCCATGTTGCATCACCACTTCCTCATATCAGGGAGATCATAGGATAGTTGTCTTTCTCCGCTTGACTTATTTCACTAAGCATGATATGCTCTAATTCCATCCATGTTGTCGCAAATGGCAAGATTTCATTTCTTTTGATGGCTGCATAGTATTCCATTATGTATATATACTACCTCTTCTTTATCCATTCATCTGTTGATGGACATCTAGGTTCTTTCCATAGCTAGGCTATTGTGGACATTGCTGCTATAAACATTCGGGTGCATGTGCCCCTTCAGATCACTACGTTTGTATCTTTAGGGTAAATACTCAGTAGTGCAATTGCTGGGTCATAGAGCAGTTCTATTTTCAACATTTTGGGGAACCTCCATGCTGTTTTCCAGAGTGGTTGCACCAGTTTGCATTCCCACCTACAGTGTAGGAGGGTTCCCCTTTCTCCGCATCCTCGCCAGCATCTGTCATTTCCTGACTTGTTGATTTTAGCCATTCTGACTTGTGTGAGGTGACATCTCATTGTGGTATTGATTTGTATTTCCCTGATGCCGAGTGATATGGAGCACATTTTCATGTGTCTGTTGGCCTTCTGGATGTCTTCTTTGCAGAAATGTCTGTTCATGTCCTCTGCCCATTTCTTGATTGGATTATTTGTTTTTTGGGTGTTGAGTTTGCTAAGTTCTTTATAGATTTTTGACACTAGTCCTTTATCTGATATGTCGTTTGCAAATATCTTCTCCCATTCTGTCAGTTGTCTTTGGATTTGTTAACTGTTTCCTTTGCTGTGCAAAAGCTTTTGATCTTCATGAAATCCCAATAGTTCATTTAGGCCCTTGCTTCCCTTGACTTTGGCAATGTTTCTAGGAAGATATTGCTGCGGCTGAGGTCAAAGAGGTTGCTGCCTGTGTTCTCCTCAAGGATTTTGATGGATTCCTTTCTCACATTGAGGTCCTTCATCCATTTTGAGTCTATTTTCGTGTGTGGTGTAAGGAAATGGTCCAATTTCATTTTTCTGTATGTGGCTGTCCAATTTTCTCAACACCATTTACTGAAGAGGCTGTCTTTTTTCCATTGGACATTCTTTCTTGCTTTGTCAAAGATTAGTTGACCATAGAGTTGAGGGTCTATTTCTGGGCTCTCTATTCTGTTCCATTGATCTATGAGTCTGTTTTTGTGCCAGTACCATGCTATCTTGATGATGACAGCTTTGTAATAGAACTTGAAGTCCGGAATTGTGATGCCACCAACTTTGGCTTTCTTTTTCAATATCCCTTTGGCTATTCGAGGTCTTTTCTGGTTCCATATAAATTTTAGAATTATTTGTTCCATTTCTTTGAAAAAGATGGATGGTACTTTGATAGGAATTGCATTAAATGTGTAGATTGCTTTAGGTAGTATAGACATTTTCACAATATTTATTCTTTCAATCCAGGAGCATGGAACATTTTTCCATTTCTCTGTGTCTTCCTCAATTTCTTTCTTGAGTACTTTATCGTTTTCTGAGTATAGATTCTGTGCCTCTTTGGTTAGGTTTATTCCTAGGTATCTTATGGTTTGGGGTGCAATGGTAAATGGGATTGAGTCCTTACTTTATCTTTCTTCTGTCTTATTGTTGGTGTAGAGAAATGCAACTGATTTCTGTGCATTGATTTTATATCCTGACACTTTACTGAACTCCTGGACAAGTTCTAGAAGTTTTGGAGTGGAGTCTTTTGGGTTTTCCACAAATGGTATCATATCATCTGTGAAGAGTGATAATTTGACTTCTTCTTTGCCGATTTGGATGCCTTTAATTTCCTTTTGTTGTCTGATTGCTGAGGCTAGGACCTCTAGTACTATGTTGAACAGCAGTGGTGATAATGGACATCCCTGCCGTGTTCCTGACCTTAGCGGAAAAGCTTTCAGTTTTTCTCCATTGAGAATGATATTTGCAGTGGGTTTTTCATAGATGGCTTTGATGATATTGAGGTATGTGCCCTCTATCCCTACACTTTGAAGAGTTTTGATCAGGAAGGGATGCTGTACTTTGTCAAATGCTTTTTCAGCATCTATTGAGAGTATCATATGGTTCTTGTTCTTTCTTTTATTGATGTGTTGTATCACATTGCTGATTTGCGGATGTTGAACTAACCTTGCAGCCCTGGAATAAATCCCACTTGGTCGTGGTGAATAATCCTTAAATGTACTGTTGAATCCTATTGGCTAGTATTTTGGTGAGAATTTTCGCATCTGTGTTCATCAAGGATATTGGTCTATAGCTCTCTTTTTTGATGGGATCCTTGTCTGGGTTGGGGATCAAGGTGATGCTGGCCTCATAAAATGATTTTGGAAGTTTTCCTTCCATTTCTATTTTTTGGAACAGTTTCAGGAGCATAGGAATTAGTTCTTCTTTAAATGTTTGGTAGAATTCCCCCGGGAAGCCATCTGGCCCTGGGCATTTGTTTGTTTGGAGATTTTTAATGACTGTTTCAATCTCCTTACTGGTTATGGGTCTGTTCAGGCTTTCTATTTCTTCCTGGTTCAGTTGTGGTAGTTTATATGTTTCTAGGAATGCATCCATTTCTTCCAGATTGTCAAATTTGTTGGCGTAGAGTTGCCCATAGTATGTTCTTATAATAGTTTGTATTTCTTTGGTGTTAGTTGTGATATCTCCTCTTTCATTCATGATTTTATTTATTTTGGTCCTTTCTCTTTTCTTTTTGATAAGTCTGGCCAAGGGTTTATCAATCTTATTAATTCTTTCAAAGAACCAGCTCCTAGTTTCGTTGATTTGCTCTATTGTTTTTTTTTTATTTCTATTTCGTTGATTTCTGCTCTGATCTTTATGATTTCTCTTCTCCTGCTGGGCTTAGGGTTTCTTTCTTGTTCTTTCTCCAGCTCCTTTAGGTGTAGGGTTAGGTTGTGTACTTGAGACCTTTCTTGTTTCTTGAGAAAGGCTTGTACTGCTATATATTTTCCTCTCAGGACTGCCTTTGCTGTGTCCACAGATTTTGAACTGTTGTATTTTCATTATCATTTGTTTCCATGATTTTTTTCAATTCTTCTTTAATTTCCCAGTTGACCCATTCATTCTTTAGAAGGATGCTGCTTAGTCTCCATGAATTTGGGTTCTTTCCAAACTTCCTTTTGTGGTTGAGTTCTAGCTTCAGAGCATTGTCGTCTGACAATATGCAGGGAATGATCCCAATCTTTTGATACCGTAGAGTCCTGATTTAGGATCAAGGATGTGATCTATTCTGGAGAATGTTCCATGTGCACTAGAGAAGAATGTGTATTCTGTTGCTTTGGGATGAAATGTTCTGAATATATCTGTGATGTCCATCTGGTCCAGTGTGTCGTTTAAGGCCTTTATTTCCTTGTTGATCTTTTGCTTGGATGATCTGTCCATTTCAGTGAGGGGAGTGTTAAAGTCCCCTACTATTATTGTTCATGTGTTTCTTTGATTTTGTTATTAATTGGTTTATATAGTTGGCTGCTCCCATGTTGGGGGGCATAGATATTTAAAATTGTTAGATCTTCTTGTTGGACAGACCCTTTGAGTATGATATAGTGTCCTTCCTCATCTCTTATTATAGTCTTTGGCTTAAAATCTAATTGATCTGATATAAGGATTGCCACTCCTGCTTTCTTCTGATGTCCATTAGCATGGTAAATTCTTTTCCACCCCCTCACTTTAAATCTGGAGGTGTCTTCGGGCTTAAAATGAGTTTCTTGGAGGCAACATATAGATGGGTTTTGTTTTTTTTTTTATTTGTTACCCTGTGTCTTTTGACAGGGGCATTTAGCCCATTAACATTCAGGGTAGCTATTGAGAGATATGAATTTAGTGCCATTGTATTGCCTGTAAGGTGACTGTTACTGTATATGGTCTCTGTTCCTTTCTGATCTACCACTTGTAGGCTCTCTCTTTGCTTAGAGGACTCCTTTCAATATTTCCTGTAGAGCTGGTTTGTTGTTTGCAAATTCTTTCAGTTTTTGTTTATTCCTGGAAGCTTTTAATCTCTCCTTCTATTTTCAATGATAGCCTAGCTGGATATAGTATTCTTGGCTGCACGTTTTTCTCATTTAGTGCTCTGAAAATATCATGCCATCTCTTTCTGGCCTGCCAGGTCTCTGTGGATAAGTCAGCTGCCAATCTAATATTTTTACCATTGTATGTTACAGACTTCTTTTCCCAGGCTGCTTTTAGGATTTTCTCTTTGTCACTAAGACTTGTAAATTATACTATTAGGTGACGGGGTGTGGGCCTATTCTTGTTGATTTTGAGGGGCGTTCTCTGAACCTCCTGAATTTTGATGCTCGTTCCCTTTGCCATATTGGGGAAATTCTCCCCAATAATTCTCTCCAGTATACCTTCTGCTCCCCTCTCTCTTTCTTCTTCTTCTGGAATCCCAATTATTCTAATGTTTTTTCGTCTTATGGTGTCACTTATCTCTCAAATCCTCCCCTCGTGGTCCAGTAGCTGTTTGTCCCTCTTTTGCTCAGCTTCTTTATTCTCTGTCATTTGGTCTTCTATATCGCTAATTCTTTCTTCTGCCTCATTTATCCTAGCAGTGAGAGCCTCCATTTTTGATTGCACCTCATTAATAGCTTTTTTGATTTCAACTTGGTTAGATTTTAGTTCTTTTATTTCTCCAGAAAGGGCTTTTATATCTCTCGAGAGGGTTTCTCTAATATCTTCCATGCCTTTTTTGAGCCCGGTTAGAACCTTGAGAATTGTCATTCTGAACTCTAGATCTGACATATTACCAATGTTTGTATTGATTAGGTCCCTAGCCTTCGGTACTGCCTCTTGTTCTTTTTTTTGTGGTGCATTTTTCCACCTTGCCATTTTGTCCAGATAAGAGTATATGAAGGAGCAAGTAAAATACTAAAAGGGTGGCAACAACCCCAGGAAAATATGCTTTAACCAAATCAGAAGAGATCCCAAATCATGAGGGGAGGAAAGGGGATAAAAAGAGGTTCAAAAAGAAAGAAAGAAAGAAAAAAAAGAATGAGAAAAAGAAAACAAATAAAGAAAAGTATGAAAAAGAAATATATATATATATTAGATAAACTAGTTAAAAAACGTTAAAAAAGAAAAGGGTAAAAGTTAAAAAAATTTTAGCAGAAGAAGAGAAAAAAAATGAAAAAGAAAAAAATTAAATTATCTGCAAGACTAAAAAAATCACAGGGAGAAAGCCATGAGTTCTGTGCTTTGCTTTCTCTTCCTCTGGAATTCTGCTGCTCTCCTTGTATGGAAACTGCTTGGTAGGTTAACTTGGTCTCGGCTGGATTTCTTGTTGATCTTCTGGAGGAGGGGCCTGGTGTAGAGATTCTCAAATGTCTTTGCCCCCGGCTGTATTGCACCGCCCTTACCAGGGGCCGGGCTGAGTAAACCGCTCAGGTTTGCTTTCAGGTGCTTTTGTTCCCTGAGCGCTTTCCGTAGAGTTCCGGAGGACGAGAATACAAATGGCAGCCTCCTGCTCTCTGACCAGGAGGAGCTGAGAGCCCAGGGCCCCACTCCAAAGTGCGCCCTCAGAGAATAGCGCCCAGTAACTCCCATCTGCCTGACCTCTGGCCGCGCTCCGAGCTGAACCGAGCCTGCGACCGGTTCAAGGTAACACCGAGCTGTGTGCTTACTGTCGGCTCTGTCTCTGTAGCCGGCTTTCCCGTTCCAATACCCGCAAGCTCTGTGACACTCAGACACCCCCGATCCTTCTGTGACCCTGCGGGACATGAGGCCACGCTGACCCCACGTGGGCTTTGCCCTGGTTTAGCCTCTGGAGTGATGTCCCTCAGCGGAACAGACTTTTAAAAGTCCTGATTTTATGCTCCGTTGCTCAGCGGCTTGCCGGGAGCCGGCCCCTCCCCCCAGGGTCTATCTTCCCGTCGCTTTGGATTCACTTCTCCCCCAGTCCTACCTTTCAGAATGTTGTTATTTTTCTGTTTCCAGAATTGCTCTTCTTCTTCTCTTTGATCTGTTGATGGATTTGCAGGTGTTTACAATCTTTAGATAAGCTATCTAGCTGATCTCCAGCTAGCTGAACTAGTCTCAGCCTGCTACTTCTCTGCCATCTTGACTCCTCCTAGAAGTTTGTACTTCTTAATTCCTATTTTTCTATTTTTCCCACAACCAAAGTGATTCTTGATATAGTTGGATTCATGGCTAACATATTTATAAGTATTCTTTATTTGCTTTATTATTTATATTTTTATTAATTTTTCATCTTTTTCTGCCTTTAAAAAATTTATTTTTTTTTATTTTAGAGAGAGAGTGTGAGAGTGGGAAGAGGGACAGAGGAAGAGGAGGAGAGAGTTAAGGAAACTCTGCAGTGAGTGTGGAGCCCCAACAAAGGCTCAATCTCATGATCCTGAGACCATAACCTGAGCCAAAATCAAGACACAGAAGGTTAACTGACTCTGCCACCCACCCAAGTGCTCCTCTGACTCTTCTTATTTTAATTGAACATTTTATACGATTCAGTTGAATATCCTCTTTTACTATATCATTACTCTTCTTTAAAAAAATAATACTTATTCTTGAGTTTTCAGTATATATTTTAACTATTCTTTGTTCATCTTGAATATCATATTCCCAATATTCTTAATTTTAAGAAAATATTTTTATTTTCCTCTCCATTTATTCTTTCTTCAGTGGTCTTTCTTTTGTCATGTAGATTCAAATTTCTGAGCAAATCTTTTTCTTTAATGATTAAGAAATCTTTAAAAAAATGTTGTAAACTGTCTGCCAGCAGTGAATTCCTGCATTTTTGTTTGTTTAGAAATCTTCACTTTTGAATGATCTCATTGAATGTAGAATATGGGATAGTGTTTTTTGCCTTCCACGATTTAAATATTTTACCCTGCTCACTTTGTGCATTCATGGTTTCTGCTGAAAAGACTGGTATAATCCTTGTCTTTATTCCTGTATAGGTAGGATATTCCTTGTCTGCTCCTCCAGCTAATTTCAGGATTTTCTTTTCTGTCTTTATTTCTTTGACGTTTGCACATGGTATGCTTATGTGCACTTTTGGGGAGTATTTGTCTGGGTAGTGTTGTCAGAGATCCTGAATCTGTGGTTTGATGTATTCATTAATTTTGGAAAGTTTTCAATTATTTCTTCCCTCCATTTTCTCTTCTCTTTCAAGATCACAATTATGCTCTATTACATGTTTTGAAATTGTATCACAGTTCTTTGATTTTCTGTTTAAAATTATATTTTCTGATTTTATTTTGGTTTGGGAAGTTCCTATTAAACTTTCTTCAAGGTTACTATTCTCTCTTTTTATGATTTTATTTTTTATTTGAGAGAGAGAGTGTGTGTGTGCACAAGTGGGGGAGGGTTGAAGGGAGAGGGAAAAGGTAATCACATGCAGACTTTGTGCTGAGTGCAGAAACTGACGTGTGCCTCAATCCCAGGACCCTGAGATCATGACCCTGAGCTGAAATCATGAATTGGATTCTTTTTTTCTTACTTTTTATTAACATATAATATATTATTTGTTTCATGGGTACAGACCTGTGAGTCATCAATCTTACATAATTCACAGCACTCACCATAGTACATACCCTCCCCAATGTCCATTACCCAGCCACCCCATCCCTTCCACTCCCCTCCCTTCCAGCAACCCTCAGTTTTTTTTCCTGAGATTAAGAGTTTCTTATGGTTTGTCTCCCTCTCTAAGAGGGACCTCTTTTCCCTTGTTGCTTTCAGGATTTTCTCTTGGTCACTGAGACTTTTTATTATTTTTTTTTTTTTTACTATTTTTACTATTTTTTACTATTAGATGACAGGGTATTGACCTGTTTTTATTGATGCTTGTTCCCTTTGAAAAATTAGGGAAATTCTCTGATATAATTTACTCCAACAGATCTTCTGTCCCCTCTCTCTTCTTCTTTTGGGATCCCAGTTATTCTAATATTGTTCCATCTTACAGTATCACTTATCTCTCAAATTCTCCCCATGTGGTCCAGTAGTTGTTTGTCTCTCTTTTGCCCAGCTTCTTTATTCTCCATCCTTTGGAATATCACTAATTTTCTCTTCTGCCTTATTTATCCTAACAGTAAGAGCGTCCTTTTTTTATTGCACCTCATTAATAGCTTTTTTGATTTCAACTTGGTTAGATTTTAGTTCTTTTATTTCTCCAGAAAGGGATTCTCTAGTATTTTCCATGCTTTTTTTGAGCCCAGCTAGCACCTTGATAATTGTCATTCTGAGCTCTCATTTTCTCACCTTGATAACTGTCATTCTGAACCGTCATTCTGAGCTCTCTGGAGACCTAATTGATTAGGTCCCCAGCCATTAGTACTGTCTCTTGTTCTCTTTTTTGAAGTGAGTTTTTTCACCTTGTCATTTTATCCAGATAAGAATAGATGAATGAGAGAACAAAATACTAAAAGGATAACAAAAACCCCAGAAAAATATACACTAACCAAATTGAAAAAGACCGGAAACTGAGGGTAGAAGAAAGGAGGAAAAAAAAATTATATATATATAATGGACTGGTGAATAGAACAGATCAACACACAACACACTTGATCAAAATCAGCACACTTGATTTTGGGTGTATTTTGGTCTGTTAAAAGTGGTGCCTCCCAAATACTTAAAGAAAAACTTATACATATACAAAAACAAGGATAAACACAATGAAGGGATGGAATATGACTGTGAAGATGAAAATTAAAAAAGATTTTAGAAAAGGAATTGATAATAAGTTGGTTGAAAAAAAAAAAGGAAATAAAGTGATCAGGCTGGCAACTAGAACAAAGCCATGTGCTAGATTTAGCGTGTCTGTTAGAAGAAACTGTATCCCAAAGCTTTTTAAAGATTTTACTTATTTATTTGACAGAGAGATATCACAAGTAGGCAGAGAAGCAGGCAGAGAGAGAGGAGGAAGCAGGCTCCTTGCCAAGCAGAGAGCCAGATGCAGGACTTGATCCCAGGACCCTGAGATCATGACCTGAGATGAAGGCAGCGGCTTAACCCACTGAGCCACGCTGGTGCCCTGTATCCCAAAATTTTAAAGAAAGAAAAACCTATATGTATACAAAGAAAAAAGTTAAATACAATGTAGGGATAGAATATGAGCATAACAATGAAAATTAGGAAAGATTTTTTTAAAAAAAGGTATTGATAAGATAAGATAGTTAAAAAAGGTTAAAATAGGAAAGAGAAAAAATTTTAAAAAATAAAATAAGAAAAAATAAAGTAAGAAATGAAGAAAGAATATTATTATAACTAATAATAAAATAAATTGAAAATAAAATAAAATAAAAATAAAGAAAATAAAAAATAAATAAATAAAATAAAATAAAATAAGAAAATAAATTAACTTTGAAAGACTAAAGAATTACAAGGAAAAAAAGCCATGAACTCTATGTGTTTGCATTGCCCCAGGTCTGGAGTTCTTCAGTTTTCACTGACTTGTGAACATGGTCTTAGCTGGATGTTCTTGCTGATCTTCTGGGGGAGGGACCTGTTGCAGTGATTCTCAAATGTCTTTGCCCAAGATAGAAGTGCACTGCCCTTGCCAGGGGCCATGCTAAGTTATTTGCTGTGGTTCGCCCTCAGAGCTTTTGTTCCCTGAATGCTTTCTGTACTGCTTCAGAGGATAGGAATGAAAGGCAGCCTCCTAGTCTCTGGCCTGGAGGAGTTGAGAGCTTGGACCCCACTCCTCAATGTGCACCTCCATCTCCCTGGCCTCTGGCTGCGCTCTGAGCTCACCCGGCCTGTGATCGGGCATTTCTATCTCTTGTGCACGGCCCATTTGGAGTTTCCAAACCCAGCAGATTCCTGCTGTGTTGTCTCTCTGGAGGAGAAGGAAGGAGAGCCTCCCTGGATCTGCCACTTGTGGGGTCCCTGCCCGAAGAGCGGTGGCCTGACTCTGCCTTGGATCACTGTTTAAGGTAACGCTGAGCTGAGTGCTCACTCCTTGGCTCTGTTTCTGCTGCTGGCTTCCCCACTGTGATACCTGGGGTTTCTGCCACACTCAGACACCCCTGCTTTTTCTGTGTCCCTGCAGATCGCAAGACTACACCATCCCTGTGAGGGCTCCATCCCCCGCTGAGCCTCTGAAGCCACGTCCCTCAGTGGAGTAGACTTCTAAAAGTTACAATTTTGTGGCTGCTGCTCTTCAGCTTGCTGGGAGCCGGCACCTCCCCCTGCAGTCTATCTTCCAGTATATAACCTTGGATTCACTTCTCTGCACGTTCTACCTTCTAGAAAGCAGTCACTTTCCTGTTCCTAGAATTGCTGCTCTTCTTCTCTACTAGCTCCTCTTGAGTTTGTGGGTGTTCAGAATGGTTTAGTAACTATCTAGCTGAACTCCTGGGACCTGATGATATTTCAGTCTCCTACTCCTCAGCCATCTTGCTCCTCCTCAAGAATTGATCCTTAACTGACCAAACCACCCAGTTGCCCCCAAGCTCACTGAGTCTTTACTTAACCATGGCCAGTTTACTGATGAATCCATCAAATGTATTCTTCATTTCTGTTATAATATGTTGATGTTTTCTTTCTTTTTTTTTTTAATTTTAGTGTTTCCTTTTCATTTTTTTCGTAAAATACTCATTTCTCTGTTTCCCTGTATTTTTTGTTATCAACTCTTTCCATTAAAACCATTAACATGTTAGCCATTTTTAGTTTTTATTTTTTTAAAAGATTTATCTATTTATTTTAGGGAGGGAGGTAGGGGCAGAAGGAGAAGGAGAGAGAGAATTGTGAAGGTGACTTCTGGCTGAGCCTGAGGCCCCACACAGAGCTCAATCCCAGGACCCTGAGGTTATGACCTAAGCCAAAATCAGGAGCCAGCCACTAAATGACTGAGCCATCCAGGTCCCCCAGTCATCATTTCAAAAAAAAAAAAAAAAAAATCTTCACCTAATAACTTCTGACACCTCTGTCATATCTGTGTCTGTTTTGGATCCTTAATTCATTTCTTCAGGCCTGTGTTTTTTCTTGCCTGAACATGTATTGTAATTTTTTTTTGTTGACAGTCAGACCTAGTGTGTCAGGTGGTAGGAACTGAGGTAGCAGGGTGTGAGTTGTATAAGGTTTTATGTTATTCTAGCCAGATGTTGGACCGTGTTTAATTTTTGCTGTAGCTATAGGTGCCAGAAGCCGCCATTCCTCTAATGTCCTTGTTTTTATGCCTCCTGTTGACTTTTGACTTCCCTGAGTTTGTGTCTTGCAGCTCTCTCGGCTGTAACACACTGTTCAGACAGTAGAGCTCTGTTTGTGCAGATAGAAAGTTGTGGTGAAAGGAAATATTCTGTAATCTTATCAATCTCAATTTTTTCATGGACTTGTGTCCTTGACCTTTGAACTTCACAAGTATTTCTTAGCTCCTTTCTCTCAAAAAGTGATTCGAGGCTGAGTGGGAGATTTTCTTCCCTCACAGGGATGACTCTTCTAAGTTATTTTCTCCCTTAGGAGAGTGGGCCTTTGTTATGGAAAATGCTCTAGTTGTATTTTCCCATGATTATCAATCTTCTCTCCCAGCCAGAGAAATGGAGGGATCTTTCTAGTTTTTCACTGTGACAACCAGGTAGGGTTCCTGGAGTTAAACCCATCAAAGTTTGGGGAGCCCCTGAGATGATAGCCCCCAAGAGTTTTTCATTCTTACATCTGTCAAGACTCATCCTGCAGCTCCTTACTGATATTATTTCATTGTTCCCACTTGCTTATGACTCCAGTGTCTTCTGCTCTAGTTAAGCAAATCTCAGTAAGGATTCTTTGTATTTGCCTGTTTCTCCAAATTTGGTTTACAAGTAGTTCTCAAAAAAGTCCAAGAATAATTGGTGGTTTTCAATTTGCTCAGATTTCTTGCAAGTACAAGAGTGATAACTACTAAAATCCTTACATGTTCAAGCAGAAATTGGAAATCCCACCATTATGTTCCTTCCTTACCTTCTTTTTATCAAAAGGTTAAGAACTTAAACTTTCCTCTTTTCTTAGAGAACATATATACACATGATAAGTTCTGACTGATTTATTTAGATAAATTTTTTATTTGGGATAATTTTAAAAAGTATATTTTTCTTGAGTATTCTATGTTCTAGACTTTTGCTCAGACATATTTTAAAAATTAAAAAAAATTAAGATTTTACTTATTTATTTGGCAGACAGAGACCACAAGTAGGCAGAGAGGCAGGCAGAGAGAGAGGAGGAAGCAGGCTCCCCGCTGAGCAGAGAGTCCGATGCAGGGCTCCATCCCAGGACCCGGGGATCATGACAGGAGCCGAAGGCAGAGGCTTTAACTCACTGAGCCACTCAGGTGCCCCTAAAAAATGTTTTATTATAAGCTCTAACTCAGAATCTCATCAGAAATAATTATATGATAAAAACTCATTTAAGTAATCTAAGATTTGTAAGACAGAAAAAAATAAATTTAATATATTGCTTATACAAGGACCTTAGGAAAAGTCTAAAAAAGTACTCAAGTGTGTATTTTGATTCTTCTGTGTGTTGAGTGTATCTCCTCTTTTCCAAGGACACTTTAAAGAGTGGTCTGTTGATCCACACAAGAGCCCTTCTTCCTCAAATAAAATCCTTAATTTTGGATATTTTTCAGGAGTGACACTTGGGTTTATGACTCAGAAGTTTTATACTTGGTCCAGTTATGAAATGCAAAATAATCTTGAAAGGAGTTGACAACTGTGAGAGAGCTTGTATCTCTCTAATTTTTCTCCTGAGGAGAGGAAGAGTGGAATAAAAAGAAAAATGACTGTCAGAAAGGCATCAATTCTTCTTGTTATTATTGTCATATAATACAATTTCAAAATTCCCACCACCTTGCCCCACAGCAAAAGAAAGTTAGAAATACTTGGCATAGATTAAGAAAAGTAATTTTATACACACACACACAGACTGTTTTAAAAATTTCTCTTTTGTTTGATAAAAATTCATGGAAAAATCATAAGTATTTTCTAAGATACACGATTTTAGTACAGCTTTGAAGCAAAAGACAGGTAATCCTGCTTTCTATATTCACTGTAATAAGTAATAAAGTAATAAGAAATGAGAGCAGGGTACCTGGGTGGCTCAGTGGGTTAAAGCCTCTGCCTTTGGATCAAATCACAATCCCAGGCTCTTGAGATCCAGCTCCACATTGGGCTCTCTGCTCAGTGGGGAGCCTGTTGCCCCCTCTCTCTCTGCCTGTCTCTCTGCCTACTTGTGGTCTCTGGGTGTCAAATAAATAAATAAAATCTTTAAAAAAAAAGAGATAGAGCAATAAGAAATGCTGTGAAACTCTAACACATGACTTATTTAATTTAGTTATGAAACTAGACTGCCTCTTTCCAGGGCACTTTTGAGAGGGTCTCACTGTTGGCATATTAAATCAGTGTTATAGCTGCAAATGGTTATAGGTCAAAAGACAAAGGTTACAAGTACTTTATAGGAGATTTTATATAGAACCTTCTTTGATTTAAAGTATTTATTTAAATTCTATTCAGCTTCATCCATTTTGAGTCTATATTTGTGTGTAGTGTAAGGAAATGGTCCAATACTGTTGGTGGGAATGCAAGCTGGTGCAACCACTCTGGAAAACAGCATGGAGGTTCCCCAAAATGTTGAAAATAGAACTGCCCTATGACCCAGCAATTGCACTACTGAGTATTTACCCTAAAGATACAAACGTAGTGATCCAAAGGGGCACGTGCACCCAAATGTTTATAGCAGCAATGTCCACAATAGCCAAACTATGGAAAGAACCTAGATGTCCATCAACAGATGAATGGATAAAGAAGAGGTGGTATATACACAATGGAATACTATGCAGCCATCAAAAGAAATGAAATCTTGCCATTTGCGACAACATGGATGGAACTAGAGCGTATCATGCTTAGCGAAATAAGTCAAGCAGAGAAAGACAACTATCCTATGATCTCCCTGATATGAGGAAGTGGTGATGCAACATGGGGGCTTAAGTGGGTAGGAGAAGAATCAATGAAACAAGATGGGATTGGGAGGGAGACAAACCATAAGTGACTCTTAATCTCACAAAATAAACTGAGGGTTGCTGGGCGGAGGGGGTTGGGAGAAGGGGGGTGGGGATGTGGACACTGGGGAGGGTATGTGCTTTGGTGAGTGCTGTGAAGTGTGTAAACCTGGCGATTCATGGACCTGTTCCCCTGGGGATAAAAATATATGTTTATAAAAAATAAAAAATTAAAAAAAAATTCTATTAAGTTAACATGTAGGGTAAAATTGATTTCAGGTATGGAATTCAGTGATTCATCACTTACGTGCAATACCTAGTGATCATCTGACACCTTAATCTGCATCACCAAGCAGCCTGTCCCCACCTCCCTCCCTCCCTCAACCCTTGGCTTGTTCTTCATAGTGAAGGGTCTCTGACACTTTGCTTCCCACTCTTTCTCTCTCCCTGCCTTCCCCTATGTTCATTTGTTTTGTTTCTTAAATTTCACAAGAGTGAAATCACATGGTCAACTGATCTTTGGCAAAGTGGGAAAGAATATATAATTTTTATTCAAAATAGTGGAAGGCTCATTAGAAGTTGCAGAGTACAGAGAGCTTCTTCTAATGTAGTGTCATAATCAAAATCTTGACTTTCGTCCTGATACACTTTTACAAAAGCAGAATATATACAGCCCACAAAAACCAGATATTGTGTATCCATTATGAATTTTTTACACTCTATATGGTGTGGTAGCAATTCTGAATAAAGAGTAGGAAGATAAGACAGATCGTTCTCCTGACCTCATTATTGTATGTGAAAAGGGTATTTGGACATTAGGTATAGCAGAAGATTTCTTACTCACCCCTTTGATTTTTCCCTTTCGTTGAGATCCATAATCTGAAAGCTTGACAGAACAACCATTGCAAGGACTCAGGGTAATGATCTCATGAATTATGTGCTGTTGCATGAAAAATACTAGAAGTACTGCCCCATGGGTCCTTGCTGAGCCTGGGTAAAGCATTAGATAGGAACTGGCATCTCTGCCGATATACTTTAAAAATTACAGGCATGTGACTTTGGCCTTTATAACTTTCTGTGAACTCTAAACTCGCTTTTTCACTTTCTGGCTAATAATATGCTTCCTGAAAAGTAGGAGAATGTGATTTTGTCCAAGTGAAGGTAGCCAGAACCACAGGGTGATTTCTTCCCCTATTTTTTGTAGGTCAAATATCAGCAATTCCATAGCATTAAAAGATTTAAAATGAGAAACATGAGAGAGAAAGCTGGATTTCTAAGTGAAAACTTCTTCCAAAAATTGTTTTGCCCTTTTTATCTCCAATAGATATTATTGGCAGTTTTAATGGGGGGGGGATTCTCATTGGCTGTGTTCTCCCCATACATGTCCTGGTGTTGCTAAGTGCTGCTGAGTGTGCATTGCTGATACCATGTTACAAAAGCTACAGTTTTAAAATCAGTTCTCTGGGTAATAGCATTTCTGACAAATTAATAATGTGATGCTTTCCTCGGCCCATGAGAATTTTCATTACATATTCCCCAACTGTTATTTACAATACAATGACAACTCGTAATTTGTCAAGAAGTAAAGAACAGCAGGAGGAGTTCTAAGAGATGCACACAAACCAATCTCTAGCGTAAGAGGCAGGGGCACTGGTCATTTTGAAAATTCTCAAGTCATTGCCTCTTTTTGCCTTCCTTCGGTGTGCTTAAGTTCTGTCTTGAGACTCATCCGCGTGATGAGACTAAACCAAAGGCTAAAACACAAGCATAGGTTAAAAAAAAAATACTTTTCATGTGTTGGTGTAAATGTGAAAATCTCTTGGGGGGAAAAATGTGGTGGTTCTATCAAAGTTAGGACTCCTTAATGTAATTCGGAGAAACAGTGTATTCATATACAGCTGGAAAATGGTCAGCCACCCTAAATCAATAGTGATTTTTGTCAAGTGAGGAGTCAAAGGCTCTGATTTCATTTTTTTTTTCTTTTTTCTCCCCCTAGCTTGTGCTCTAGCGAGAGGAGGAATGGCATTTTCTAAATAATTTATTTGGAATTTTGAAGATGCGACTGGCTGGCCTGAGCTGGAAGCCAAACATTCCAGTCTGCCACTACCTGCTGTGGGGCCCTATTAAGCACTCTTCAATATTTCAGTATATATTGCGTAATTAACTCACCATGATGTGAAACTGGAACTCTAAATGGCGCCTGAAGAGGGAACATTTCAAGCTGTTACCATCATGTAGGAAAAGACAAAAACAAACTGTATCCCGGGTCGGAAAACCTCAGAGACCATGTGAGAGAACATGGGAAGAAAGGACAGGTGAGTTCCTGTATTAGCAGGAAGTAAAAGAGATTTAGGAGAAAAAAAAATGAAATAAAGAAGTAATGAAAACCTAGTGCTTTGAAAGCTATAAAGAAAAAAAAAAAAAAAGAGAGAAGCAGTGAAGTAGAAATGTATGGTTTAAAGCTTGTACTAAAAGCTTATATGATTAGAATCAGAGAAAGTGGGGTTCTTTTTAAAATGACTTTGGGGAGGATACTGTAATACTCTCTAATAGCTTCTGCAAACCCAAACCTGGTATAGACAGGTATAGACAACGTAAAAATCTGTTGCCAAAATCTGGGAGACATTTCTACTGAATGCAAAGCTTATGGAAAGACTGCTTCTGAAAATTCACCTTGCTAACCACCCCATGCTCTGCTTGCTGTCTGAACCAACACTAGCTTACTTATCTAAAGGTAAGAAGGAAGATCTTTTATTGATTCTACACCCTCTTCCAGATCTCCTGTGAAGTCCATGTCTGTATGAACGACACATTAAGCGGCCTTCCTGTGGTGTGAGTGTGCTTTTCTGGTCAGAGAGTGGTGCCATTTCCTAATTTCATCACTGAAGATCTTTCTGTGGCACCAAATGGGTGTTTGGGAGTGTGGGGATTGGAGTGGGCTTGGGAGACCGGTGCTGTTATGTAGAATTGTTGACTAGTTCCCACAAGAAAAATGGCTAAGAAAAGGTCAAAAAATGAAGAGGTGCATATTTGGAAGTGGTATGTTCTGGGTATTAAAAAATAGTTTTCTTAGTCTGTCTCTTCAAAGTGTCAGAGATCAAAGCAGTGGGTTGATCTATATGATCATGATGAGCCATAAGAACAGGACAAGATGGAAGCCAGCTTGATGCTGTGTGCTTGACCAGGAGCTCAAAAATCAATTTGCCACCTATCGATGTGTGAAAGGGAATCCAGGAAATGTCTGAGTTGACTGAGAATTAGAACAAGAAACTCCTGGGGAAAATGTAGAAGCTCCAGAAGGATTCAGCTCTCAGATTGCTATGCAAATGTCTTAAAGGGCTTCTTCTTATCTCCCTTCTTCCCTTCCCTTGTTCTACTTTATTTGAACCTCAGATAAAGGTACTGAATTTAATTATAATCTTCCATGATTTTTTCCCCTTGAGCACCAAGCACAGTCCCCCTTTTACTTCCTCATAAGCAACCCACTATAAAATGTTTACTATGGACCTGTAGATTATATATTCTTGAAGACAAATATGTCAGCATGGCTTTCTATATTTATATTTTAACTCACATTGGTGGAGTTGAACTATAGATCTTGCACTTAACATTTTTTTCTCTCTTAGATTTATTTGCTTCTGACACAGTGAGTTAATTATTCTAAGAACTGCATAATGTTCTAGAAGGGTCATCTACCACCTTTTCCTTATTCTGTCCCACAGTGATAGGCTGTGGGGTTGCTCCGTGTCCCACCCTCCCTGATCCCAGTACCTTTCCTACGTAAATTGTTGGGGTCGAAAGGAGGTGATGAGAACCCCAAGGGTGTGACACAGGGTGTGCAAATTTAATTTCATTAAATGCTAGTCAGACAACTCTCAGGAACGACTATAGTAGTTTATATTTCCATTGTGTTTCAGGCTTCCCCGTTTCTTCCAAGACTTGGTATTATCTGAATTTTGTTCCTTTTTTGGGTATAAAGGATTCTCTCATCGCATTTTTAGAAAATTTACCTAGTTACAGTGAGTCTGTCTTTTTAAACCATATTAGCTGTTCCTTCTGCGAATTGTCTCTTCATATATCTTGACTGCTTTTCTATTTGGTTTTGTGTCTTCTTTAAAATGTTGGAATATTCTAAATGTGGGTGTGTTCTGCTTAGAAGTTAGCAATATCTTCTCTTTAAATGACATCTGTCTGTTATTTTTGTCTACAGTGAGTAGTGTTGGATTTTAATGTTAGTATAGCCATTATTATTTATTCACATTTTCTAGGTTAGGGTCTTTCTAAACACGTTATCTCCCTACCACCACCGGCCTGAAGGTGGATTAGTCTGGGCTTGGGCAGAGCAGCAGAATCCCTACATAGCTGATGGAGAGATTTGACCACATGCAATCCTGGGAGCTGGATAAACGTTTCTGTGTAAGCCTGTTGCCCCGGCCTTAGGAGCTGGGTCTGATGTGTGCTAGGTCAACAGTCAGAAGAGTTGATGGATGTAATGTGGGGGAAAGCATGAAAAACTGCAACCCATGTGGATGACTGGAGTCCAGCCCATGTTTCACTCACTGTCTCCATGCCTCCATGTTGGAGGATGTGGGTAATGATGCAGGTGCAGTCTACCATACAACACATGTGAACCTGGCCCGTGATTTAGAGATGCCAAATGAAGAGATCCAACGGGGGGTTACAGGATCTGAGCACAGCCACCCACCAACCAGGGAAGCCAGCTGGTTGGTAGCAATTTGCATGAGCTATACCAGCTCCTGATGTTACACGAACCTTCTCAGAGTCAAGAGAACTAATTTTCAACTCTGCCTTCTAGATCATTTCTCTTGTAGCTATTCCTAACCCAGAACCAAACAGAGGATGAGATCCTGAGAAAGACCTCAATGTAGTTACTTTAATATGATTTCAAGCCACCACAAGTAACCATAGGTTACTGACACTTTCCCATATTCTTGCTTCTTAAAGTGTAGATCATGGACCAGCAGTATTGGCCTCACCTGGGAGCTTGCTAGAAAACTGGAAAGAGATATAATTTTATTTTGTTACTTATTTTAATTTTAATTTG
>NC_139027.1:82690161-82715161 GCF_964662115.1 Mustela nivalis
TCGCTAAGCATGATATGCTCTAGTTCCATCCATGTTGTTGCAAATGGCAAGATTTCATTTCTTTTGATGGCTGCATAGTATTCCATTGTGTATATATACCACATCTTCTTGATCCATTCATCTGTTGATGGACATCTAGGTTCTTTCCATAGTTTGGCTATTGTGGACATTGCTGCTATAAACATTCGGGTGCATGTGCCCCTTTGGATCACTACATTTGTATCTTTAGGGTAAATACCCAATAGTGCAATTGCTGGGTCATAGGGCAGTTCTATTTTCAACATTTTGAGGAACCTCCATGCTGTTTTCCAGAGTGGCTGCACCAGCTTGCATTCCCACCAGCAGTGTAGGAGGGTTCCCCTTTCTCTGCATCCTCGCCAGCATCTGTCATTTCCTGACTTGTTGATAATGTTGTATTCTCTTGGAGGGAAATAGCTATATAAATTATTTGGGAACTTTTAAATGAAAAATTTGTCTATTCTTTCCCATTTTTTATCTGTAATTTTTTTATGTCAGCATTGAACTTATGATTATTTATTCCACAAGCTAATTTCCAATACTTTAAGGCTTATTTTGTTGCTCAAATTATTTGTGCTTTGGCCATCGGGAAATCTTTCAGTTGGTTCCTGTGTTCTTTTGACATATCTCCAATTTATTTTGGTCATTTTTGTTATTGTTATTTTTTGAACATTTCCATACTTTCTGCAGTTACAAGTTGTTCCAGTCTCATCTTGTGTATTTCCTGCCTCAGTCTTAGCACCAGTCATTTTCCAGTGAGCCCTGGTTCCTTTTGTTGGAGACTAGTATTAGAAACCAGAACTAGAGTGGTGACTTTGTTTTTTGTTACTGGTATATCATTTCTCCTAGGCTTTCGTAGCAGATAGAACTAGGAAATAAATATGTACATTCTAATCCATGTAAACACACATGAATCTATTATTACTTCTATAATATATATTTATCTATATCTATATTAAAGAAATGTGAGTTTATACTGGTATCTCTGATTCCAATCCAGACTACATTGTATTTTAGCCTTCCTTCCTTACTTATCTATAATATTCCTCTCTGATGTGAGACACCTGGCTCCCATCATCCTACATCTGTTTATTTGTTCAATACTTGTGTACATGTACAGTAGTTTCAAAATGGTTAATTCATATCCTTACAGTGAATTACTATATCAACTAGAGTACACTGTTTATGTATAGTTCCTTCTACCTGTAGTCTTACAGTCTCTACTCATTTCTGAAACTACATCTTTTATTTATTTTACCAATTTTTTAACTTTTAACATATCTATCCTGCACACATTTTGTTAGATTCATACCTAAGGATTTCTTTTAGAGAGGAGTGTTAATGTATTGTACATTTTGTTTTATTTTCAAATTCCAAATTATAGCATCTTTTGCCGATAGGTAGGAAAGGAATCAATTTTTATTCATTCATCTTATATTTTGTGACCTTGCTTTACTGGTTTTCAGGATGTCTTTGCTAACTTTGGGGGAGTTTTGTTTTTGTTTTTGTTTTTGTTTTTTTACCCAGACCAACAAAGAGACTTTTATTTCTTTCTTTCAACCTAATAAGTTATTATTTCTTTTCGTTCTCTAATAGTCTTAGCTAGAACTTCCAGTAAGTTGGTGAAGTGGGGAGAGAGGACATCTTTGTCTCATTTCTGATCTTGAGGGGAATCATCCCATTCTTATTTTTTTTTAAGATTTTTATTTATTTATTTGATAGACAGAGAGAGATCACAAGTAGACAGAGAGGCAGGCAGAGAGAGAGGGGGAAGCAGGCTCCCCGTTGAGCAGAGAGCCCCATGTGGGGCTCGATCCCAGGACCCTGAGACCAAGACCTGAGCTGAAGGCAGAGGCTTAAACCACTGAGCCACCCAGGCGCCCCCCATTTCTTATTCTTAAGTACAATATTACTTGCAGGAATTTTTTGTAAATGTCCTTTGTCAAATTGAGAAAGCTTCCCTTTATTTCTGGTTTGCTAAGTGTTTTTGCCATGAATAGGTGTTGGATTTTGTCAAATACTTTTACTATATTTACTGGGATGATCATGTGATTTTTTTCTTAGACTGTTGGTATGGTAGGTTACATTGGTTGAATTTTTTATTGCTTTTTTTTTTTTTTTTTGATTGCTGAAATAGCCTTGCATACCTGGGATAAACCCTACCTATGTACAGTATATAATTCTTTTGTATGTTGTTGAATTTGATTTGCTATTGTTTTCTTTTTTTAAAGATTTTATTTACTTATTTGACAGATAGAGATCACAAGTAGGCAGAGAAGCAGGCAGAGAGAGAGAGAGGAGGAAGCAGGCTCCCTGCTGAGCAGAGAGCCAGATGCGGGTTTTGATCCCAGGACTCTGGGCAGAGACTTTAACCCACTGAGCCACCCAGGTGCCCCTTGCTATTGTTTTCTTGAGAATGTTTGCATCTATGTTCATAAGAGATCTTAGTCTGCAGTATTCTTTTCATGTAGTGTTTTTATCTGGTTTTGGTAATTAGGCTAATGTTGATCTCATGAAATGTTTTAGGAAGCCTTTCCTCCTCTTCTGTTGTTGCTGGAGGAGATGGTCAGGAACAGGTATTACTTTTCTTTACTAGGATTTATTTGAGAAAAAATCTGAGTATGGTGGATTTCATTTGTTTTTAGTTTTTTAAATATTAAGATAACTTTGTTTACAGATGTAAGACTAAGTTTTCTATTTTCATTTGGATGAATTTTGATAGGTCATGTTGTCCACAAAACTGATTTATTTCATCTAAACTATCAGATTTGTGGCACAAAACTATTTGTAATCCTCCTGATTCCTGAACCATGGGATCAATAGACTTTACCACTTCCTTCACTTTGTGTATCAATATTTGTGTCTTTCCTCCTTTTTCTTCGTTAACTGTCAAGACATTTATTAATTTTATATCTTTTCAAAGAACGAGTTTTTGTTTTGTTGACTTTCACCACTGTTTCGTATTTTCGATTTTGTTGGTTCCTGCTCCAATATTTATGATATCCTGAGTTCTGCTCTCTACAGGCTTAATTTACTCTTTGTCTAGTTATCTAAAAGGGAAACTTGGCTTATTGATTTTAGATGTTTTTTCCAACACATGCATTTAATACTATAAATTTCTCTCTAAACATTGCTTTCATTACACCTTCAAACTAAAAGTGGTGTTTTTATTCTTATGTAGTTCTAAATATTTTGTAATTGATCTTAAGATCTTTAATCTATATGTTATGTAGCAGTATGTGTTAAAATTTCTAAATATTATAAACAATGTTCCAATTCTTTTTCTGTTATTGATTTCTAGTTTAATTCTGTTTCAGTCTGAGAACATACTTTATCAGGTTTCCATTCCTTTAATTTGTTATGGTGTATTTCTATCTTGGGGAATGTTCCATTTGTATTCCACTGTTTTGGATAGAGTATTCTACAAACATCAATCCGATCATGTTGATTGATATTGCTACCCTGCTTTTCAGGTTATCTATCCTTATTTCCTTCTATCTGCTGGTACTATCTAAGAGATGTTGAAAACTCTCACAAGGATTTGTCTGTTTCTCTTTTCAGTTCTTTTACTTTTGTTTCTTATATGGAGATGATCTGTTATTATGTACAGGGGGGATCATTATGTCTTCTTAGAATGGTATCCTCTTTATCCTTATCATAATGTCCTTCTTTATCCCTCATGACTTTCCTTACTCTGAAGTTCTTATAGGGACTCTGGGGTGCCCGGGTGGTACATTGGTTAAACATCTGACTCTTGGTTCCGGCTCAGGTTGTGATCTCAGAGTGGTGGGATCGAACCCCATGTTGGCTCCATGCTCAGTGCGGAGTCTAGTTGAGATTCTCTCTCACTCTCCCTCTGACCCTACTGCTCACGCTCTTTCTCTCATCAATCGATCAATCAATCAATGTTAAAAAAATATATAGAAATTCCTGGTTTCTTTTGGCAAATATTAGGTTAGTATACTTTCCCTACTCTTTTACTTTTCACCTGAATCATCACATTTAAAATGGGTTTCTTATCGATAGCATATAGTTATGTCTTCTTGCTTTTGCTGTTTTAAATCAATAGATAATCTTTGTCTTGTAACTGGCATGTTGAAACCATTCACAAATGTTAATGATTATTGATATAGCTAGATTAAAATCTATCACCTTTATAAATATTTCTATTCACTGCATTTGTTCTTTGTCTTTTTCTGACTCTCTGCTTTTAATTGAACTTTTTATGTTACCATAAAACAGTATTTTAATATTTCATATCTGTTCCTTCTGATGTTGCTGTCTTTCATTTATCTTATCCATATGTTATAATTATCCAAAACAGGGATAGTATTGTTGTATTAAAATTATCTTTTAACTATGAATAAAAAATAAAAGACTTTATAGACTTTAACTTATTACCTCTCAAGTGCTTTTCCTTTCATTACATAGATCCATGTTTTTGACCTAGATTTCTTTCTGCCTGAAGAACTTCTTTTAATATTTTATTCAAGATGAGTCTAGTGGCAATTAACTTTTTTGGTTTTTGTTTATCTGAGAAAGTTTTTATTTCTACTTCACTTTTAAAGATTTATTTCACTGGATATATATAATTTTAGGCCAGTGGGTTTTCTCTCCTTCAATAAATTAAATATTTCATTCCACTCTCCTCTTGTATGATTTCTGAAGAGAAGGTCAAGGTAACTTTTATTCTTGTTCTTGTGAAGGTAAGGTATATTTTCTCTCTGACTTTCTTTAAGATATTATCTTTGTCTTAAATTTTCTGCAGTTTGAAATATACTTTAGTGTTTTGTTTTTGTTTTTGTTTTTTTATATTTAACCTCTTTTGTTTTCTGAACTTTCTGGATCTGAGGTGTGGTATCTGTAAATGATACTGGAAAGTTTTGAACCACTATTACTTCAAATATTTCCTCTGCTCCACTCTTTCTTCTCCTGGTATTTTTGTCCTTCCATTTCATTTTGTAAAATTTTGATTGAATGATCTCCAAATTCAAATTATTTTCTCCCCTGTGTCAAGTTTACTAATGATTGCATCAAAGGCATTCTTCATTTCGGTTATTGTTTCTTTCATTTTTAGGTTATTTCTTATAGTTTCCTTCTCTTTATTGGTATTACTGTCCAGTCTTGCATACTTTCTGTTTTTTTATGTTAGCATCCTTAACATATTAATCATAGTTACTTTAAATTCTTTTTGTTCCCATATCTATGTTTTACATGAGTCCGTTTCTGATAATTGCTCTGAAACTTCAGATTGTGTCTTTTCTTATCTCTTGGTATGCCCTGTCTTTTTTTATTGAATGCTAGATATCATGTTATACTGGGTAATATGTACTGAGTGACACAAACATTTAGCACAAGGATTTACACTAATCTGGTTAGAAGCTGAGCTGTGTTTAATGTTTATAGTGGCCAGAGGTACCAAAGGTTTCAGATTCCTCTATCATTTTGTTTTCATCTCTTTTCATGGCATTGTGGCTTCCCTTTTTACTGTTCCTTAGAGAAAGGCTGTGTCTTTTACAGTTCTTCTAGCTCTCTATTAATATTCTGAAATCTTGTTGATGTTGTGGTCACGATCTTGGTCCAATGTCTCAGGTGGTGCTTCACAAATGTTTCTATACCTTTTCCAGGTTCTACCTTTTCTCTTCTTTCCCATTTCCTTCCATGGCAGTAGTGTTCCTTTTCTGTTTCCTTGAAGCCCAGACGCTGATCACTCTATTTCTATCTGTTTTTGATTTTCTCCTTTCTTAGGTGAGACAAGAAGCCTAGAATTGGTGGGGGTGAAGCAGAATTCCTTTTCTCTGGCTGGAATAAGGTTTCAGAGTTGTCCTCTTGGGGGTTTCTACTACTTGGAGAAACTGGGTTTTTGTTAGTGAGAAGAGTCTAAGAGTATTTCACGGTGACTGTTCTTCCACTCCAGAGCTGTAAGAGGATTATTCTCAGATCCTCACCCTAAGGTTCTACTGGGGTTTCTGGAGGGAAAGTCTTCAAAAGTGTAGGATCCTCCCCATGACTTTAGTCCCCTGGAGTTTCTCAGTCTCATACTAGCTCAGACTCAGTCCCTAGGAATTCTGTAATTACCATTTAAGTGTTCCTGCCAGCTGTGGATTCCATGAAGCAAAACTTGAGCATGCCCAATATATGCCTGTTGCTTTAGACTTTAGAGCTGTGGTAACCTTGGTTCTCTGAAGAGTCTAGGAACCCCTATGATGTTCAGCACTGGGCTCTGACCTCCCCTGAGGACACAGTGCCCCCCGGGACCTCTGAAGAGTCTAGGAAATTGTTGATTTTCAGTTTCGAAGCTTTTAAGTCTCTGATTGGTCTTTTGGCCACATATTCCATGGAATGTTCTTTCACTGTAACACTCATGATCACGGTTCAATTTTCATGTTGGTGCCTAAGTGACATTTACCATTATTTCCCACTTTCTTCTTCTGGAAACTTCTTTGTCCTATTCCCTTGATCTCTGTGAAAACTCATTTTCTAAGTTTTCTTCCTCTTTTGCTGGTCTCTTTTTCTTGTTCTTCCTTATCCAAACTAAATACTGAAGTTTTCCAGGATTTGGTAATATGATCTCTCCTTCTTTTCTCATAAGAACATCATTTTTCATGACTTTAAAACCATTTATAAGATAAAATCTCCTAACCTGATATATTGAAACTAAGCTATTTCTGTTATAATCAACGATGTAAGTTTTATATAAAACCTCCTCTTGGGTAGGTCATTTATAGGCATAGTGAACTTAGCATATTCATGATCAAACATTTAATTCCTTAACCCCATCTAAAATTTATTCCTTTGCCAGTCTTCTCTTTCTCTATAAATGGCATAACTATCTGAGTTGAGCCATAAATCTGGAGTCATTGATCTTTCCTTCTGCTTACACCATGAATAAAATCTATCTGCAAGTTTTTATTGTTTCTGCACTCAAGTTTTACCTATTGTCATCATCTTAGTTCAATTCACCATCACCTTTTGCCTAGAAAATTTCAAAAGTTATATTACTTCTCTTTCTTCTAGTAATGTCTTCTTCCAATCTGTATTTCACACAGCAACCAAAATTTCTTTTTAAAAATGATTTATTTATCTATTTAAAGAGAGAGAGAGTACGAGAGAGAGAGAAGGTGGAGGGAGGAGCAGAGAGATGGAGAGAGAGAAATTCATGAAGCAGACGACACTGTGAGCACGAAGTCTGATGCACTGCTTGATCTCAGGACCCTAAGATCATGACCTGAGGTGAAATCAAGAGGTGGATGCTCAACCTACTGAGCCATCCAGGCACCCCCCAAATTACTTTTTAAACTTTAATTATTTGATTTTCCTACAAAAATCCCTTCAGGAGATTGCCATGGCTCTAAGAATAAAGTCTGAACTAATCTTTTTTTCTGGTGTTTTCTATCACTACATCAAATGTATATGCTTTATTTCCTTCATAGCACTTTCCCTGGTGTGTCAATATATGCAGAGTGTACTTCTCTTTTTCCATTCTCTTCCTCAAGTAGATAGTAAGACTTATCATGATTATCAAGGACGAGGTTTTGTTGTCCCCTGGTTTCAATGTTGTAAGTAGGAATCAAGCATATTCTTTAAAAATATGGGAGATAGGTACAGTGACCAAAAGGGGTATTTGATTGGAATAAGAGAATAAATATTATATTCAAGCAAGTTGTGGAACATAGATTTTTTTTTTTCTTTTTCATGGAGCACAGATGTTCTTGGCCATGCCATGGGTTGGAGGGAGACAAAGGATGTATATGGGTATCCTATGAATACAGAATTAGGGCAATTATAAGCATATAAAAAGGAACTACGATAGAAGACAGAAAATACTGAAATGTTTCATTATTAATATTTTCCTAATGTGAGAAGGAATCTTTTTCCTTCTGATCACTTAAAAATAGGAAAATATTTTCTAATTTATATAACATTTCCTTACATTTAAAAGGAACAGATTTGTCTTTTAAGCCAAGAAAAACATCTGGCATAATTCTGAGAGGACCTGGAGTTAAACATAGGTGCTATAGGAGACCCTGTGCCACCGAAGGTACATATGGGGGCTGGGTTATCAGATGGCCACAAAGTTCATTCCGGATAGTTGACTTTCTTAAGGAGTAGTCAAAATGAAACTAATGTTACTTTAAAAGCTTCTCAAAGAATATTGTCTGTGAACCTCAGTTTGAGAAAAACTGATGGAGATGAATTCTTTTTCTGAAACACAAGGATACATCCTATCAGGATTTTCAAACTGTTTTCCTGACAGGTTGAGTTGCTTTAGGGATTTTGCATACAATAAAGTATCTTCTATCAAATAATGAAGATTTTTACTGCCTGAGGAAAGTATTCATCACCTTTATATGTTATATAATGGAGTTGGGAAAAAAAAAAAAAAAGAATCCTGTTGCTGAAAGTGTTTGAAAAATCTCAGTCCATGACGATCTCTCTGGGCCATTTGAACAAAAGGGCAGAGCCCCACAAGATGAAATAAAGCATTCCTTAAATGGTGGTGTAATTAAATAAGCTCAGAAAACATGTGTTTAAGTGACAAATATTATTGACTCAAGGAATTTTAATATGCTAGTTCAAGTGGTGAAAATTCAGGAGAGGAGCATAATGTGCTGTTTTTTAATTATGATGATAATTTTATGTGTGTTTGCTTATTTTGTTTCATTTGTTTTTTTCCAAGACACCAATCTACATTGTGAGGCAATAAGTAATGATAGGATTTGGGAAGCATTGCTCTAAATAATGCTAGTTAGAATATCTTGTGTCTATTACATGAATTTAATGTATCATGTGTATGTATCATATATAATATATTGTATATAAGTATATATACGGTATGTGTGTGTGTGTGTGTGTGTGTATACATATATATATAGAGAGAGAGATGCATGTTCAACACTACTCACTTTTCACATTTTCATAGAAAAAAGTTGGTATCCTTACCCAGTTTTATAGATGAGGCCTAAGGATATTATATAATGTGCCTAAGATTATATAATGAATAAGACACCAGCATTTTCATATAGGTTTGTTTGACTTGGTATTACTCAAAATTAAGTACATTATTTATTTCAATTTTTTTCAAAATCTAGCTTTGGTCTACCAATTTCAATTGACTTTTAGGTTTTCGTTTACTGGATAAGTATAATTTCTCGTTGGAACAAAGCCACAAATTTGCCCTTTTAGGCAAATGTCCTAGATGAACTCAGGACATTTCTAATTCTGAAATTCTAACTTCTCTGAATTTTCACAATACATATGTATTTTTGTTTCCCAAGGTTTTTTTTTTTTTTTTTTTTCCGCCTCTCATTTCTTACTTTAAAATTCTTACTTGTCTAAGCCACTTTCTAGTATCTTTTTTCTCCTTTGTCTTTTGAATCTCAAGTATCTTCCTGTTTTCATCAGAAATTAACTATTGCTCTGTTTCATTGAGGAGGCTACTTTAAAGGCGAATAGGCCAAAGTCATAATATTTATAAAGAAATAAAATTATGTAGTCTGATTATTTTTAACTTTGTATTTTTAAATACTTATAGATTCATAAGAAGTTGCAAAGATAGGGCAAGAAGATGCCATGTGCCCTTTACATGGTTTACCCCCAATGTTACAACTTACATAGCTGTACAATACCAAAACTAGGAAATTGACACTGGTGCAAGGTAGGTTTATAGCTCTGTTATTTTATCACACATGTAGACTCATGTGACCATATCACTCATGTGACCATATCATACCAGTATGATATGGTCATATCATACTGGTATGAATTTCATATGGTCATATCATACTGGTATGAATTTGAATCATTGGATGACTATGCTCTGGCTCCCAGATGGCATTTTTGAAGCTATGTTTTTAAAATAATGGAGCCTGATATGCAGTGCCTTCTAAAAACTAGTTACATAAAAGAGAAACCTACTTAGGTTTAGAAATGATGGAGCAAAACTTTACTCTGGCATCAGGGAATGAGAAAGAATTGTCAGAGACCTCAGACAGACAAAACATGTAGATACTAAGATTCCTTAAATTCCATACAGAGGGAATAAAGAAATAAATGGGATAGAAACCTTCAATTCAGAAACTGACCGACTTGTAAAAATCATCTAAGTGGTCTCTTCTCTCTCCTAACACCCAGCCTTGTGCCATTTCACGTCTAGAAGGGTGCAAAGATCTAGAGAAATGTGCAGAGCCTCTCTGAGCATAGATGATGACATCAACAAATGGCTATCTGTTTGAGAAGCATCAGTCCAGCACTGCCCTAAGATTTGCAGCAGATCGAAGCCCGCACTTCCACCTACTGGACTCCTTGCTCTAAGTCTGGTAGACATTGTTATTTTTGGCTCTCCAGTGCACTTAAACTTTTCTAGAAGACATTTTCCAGTGTCACATGCAGGATTAGCAGTTTGATAAGGTATTTTGTCTTGTAGGGATTACAAGAAGACATCTTTTAACTTGCAAATATTGCTGTGATTTCAAAAATCATTGCTTTGCTGCATGTACTTGTGGCTCTAGTGCTATTAGCTTAGTGACAGCCTTCTTTGGAAAATAATTATTAGGAATGCTCTTTTACCCTCTAGGTACAAACACTTGATCCCAGATTTTTTGGTACAATTAATGTGAGATGTGTTTGTCTGTTTAGTTAAAATATATCAGATAAAATGATAGTGTTTTCAGATTTCTTATTTATGTGTGAGTCTGATGAAGCATGGCTGTGACTCTCATGAATGGTACATAGAACAGATGGAAAAACTGTACATTTCAAAGGATATTTGTACCAAATTTTCATGACATATTAAAAGATAAAAATAGGGGGTGCCTGGGTGGCTCAGTAGGTTAAAGCCTCTGCCTTCAGCTCAGGTCTTGATCCCAGAGTCCTGGGATCAAGCCCCGCATTGGGTTCTCTCCTCAGCGGGGAGCCTGCTTTCACCTCTCTCTGCCTACTTGTGATCTCTGTCTGTCACATAAATAAAATCTTAAAAAAATAATAAAAAGTAAATTGAAAAAAAAAGATAAAAATAGGTCTGAAGTGGATTTTGGAAGCCACTGTTTTGTTTTAAGGTATTATTTGGTGTCTGGATGTAGCTTCCAAAAATACTACCTGCGGCACAAAAATATAATTTAAAATTTAATTATAATTACAAAAACTAATATGATAACATATTGCTAGAGTTTAAATATAAGATTTAAATTGCATTTAACTACACTTCTGTAATGGCAGTAAATGTAGCTATTTTTGCTGCATAATCTTTTTCAGAACTTGCTTTTTTGTATATAATTCTACATTGAATAATCAAATGCAATTTTGCATTCTGAATTTTCTCATAGGCTATCCTTAATTAAGCACTTTTGGGGGTAAATTCTTAATTTTTTAAGGAGTCTATAATGCTAATTTAATTAGGTGAAGGGGATCAATACTTACAGACTTTCAGTTATCCAAAAAATAAGTCATGGGAATGAAAAGTACAGCATAGAGAATATGGTCAATAATGTTGTGATAGCATATGGTAACAGGTGGTAACAGCACTTATAGTGAGCCTGGTGGAATGTATAGTATTTCAATTCGCTATGCTGTACACTTGAAACTAATATATATTGTATTCAACTATGCTTGGTAAACTTAAAATAAATATTCCTCAACTTTGGGGCAGTTAAAAGGCCCAAGTTTTTGTTGTTGTTAATGCTTTAAAGTAAAAGTCTTCAGAGATTTCCTAGTTTTCTATTTCAGACTTCAGTACAATTCTCTGATACACAGTTATGAATTGTTTTCAGTGTATCTTGGTGAATGTTAATGGTGGCTCCTGTAACTTATTGAATATTCTCCCTGGATTTATAGGGGGTATTTCTCTTAAGTCACACTGTAGACTTGAGTCCTGCATTCTAATTTACTTTTACTGAAACGAGTTTCAAAATATCATTTGTTTTCTTCACATTTAGTACTGTAAAACATTACGAGTTTTAGGAAAAATATTTGCTAGGTGGCAACTTAGTAGAGACAGCCTAAGATCAATGACAGGAGCGTTGTACTAATTCTGCTTATGTGCTGCAGGAAATGACACCATATTTCGGAGGGACAGCTGTATGGATCTAGATTTCCAAGGGTTAGGCAAAGAAAGATAAGAATGTTAGCTAGAGAATCCATTCAGGTGTTGTCTCTTTACCTTGTTGTCATTGTACATGCTCTAATACTTTTCCTTGCTTTTTTTTTTAATATAAATTATTATTATTACGAAGTCATCATAATTAAAAACATTGACATCTATTTTGACATAAATGACTATTTTAGTTACTTATCCCATATTCTTTTCTCATGTTCTATTTTAAAAGTGTATAAGATTTTTGCAACAAATGTCATGAGAAGCCATTTTGTGAATAAGAAATAATGTTAAAGAAATAAAAATGGTTTTGAAGAACCAATACATAGGTACTACAACTGATCCAGAATCAAGCAAACCCAACAAGGTATGGCCTAATAGAAAGGGTAGACAGGTAGGGCTGTCACATTTTGCAAATAAATACACAGAATTAAATTTGCAATTCAAATAACTACTTTTTTATTTTTATTTTTTAAATTTTTTAATTTTTTTAAAGATTTTATTTATTTATTTGACAGAGAGAGATCACAAGTAAGCAGCGGGTCAGGCAGAGAGAGAGAGGGAAGCAGGCTCTCTGCTCAGCAGGGATGCTGAGGCAGATGCGGGGCTCCATCCCAGGACCCTGAGATCATGACCTGAGCAAAAGGCAGTGGCTTAATCCACTGAGCCCCTTTATTATTTTTTTTTAGTATAAGGATGCCCCTTGTAATATTTAAGATATACTGATATTAAAAAACATCATTTGTTGTTTATCAAGCAACAGCCAGTTTAGCTGTGTCCTCTCTTATCTGGAAATTCTCTTTAAGATAGAAGACTCACTGGAATTCCAGTATTTTGGCACTTAAAGCAATAAAATTTCAGTTATGGTTAGATTAACCCCTGACTTCATGTTTCCATTCATATGAATACCATACAATCAAATAACCAGGACAGCAAATTTGACTTTACTTCTTTTTAAATTTGAATTCCTCTTTTCCAGATTTGTTGCATTTCCTATAATTTTATTTTGTGACTTCACACATGCACAGATATATCTTCAGAAGATAACTAGTTATTTGCAATATTTGAATGTAGTAAGAAGAAATACATACATATATATATATATATATATATATATGTGGCTGTTATTGCCTAGTTATTTATATCATAGAGTTTATAAAAGGTTCTACTAAGTAATGAAATGTTAGATGGCTTGTCTGATTCAAATAACTAAACTTTAATAAAGGAGCTTATTCATTATTATATATAAAGCGTTCCCCAAGAGCACAGCTGTGCAATTTAATTCCATAGAAGCCTCCTCCCACTTAGCAAAATATTTTGATACATAGACATATAGATAGAGAATCATAATAGGGCAGGGAAGAAATAGACAATGATTAAAGGATAAATTCTACTTGCCACAACATATTTTCATGATTTCCCCCCCTTGAATCTACTGTCTTTTGGGTGTTGTATGCCAGAAATAGCAGTTAGAGCATGTCGTAGTCGAAACATATTGTTGCAAACATATTAGCCCTGACTTTTGGGCTGATGAATCTCCTGCCTTTTGAATAAAAATCTTTCAAGTCAAATAACCCATCACACATCAGTATCAGTGAACAGTCACCTTTCTTTCCTAATGTTATCATGTGCAGCCCATAGAGTTGCAGCTCCAACAGCTGTGTTACAGGAAACAGAAATCTGATCAAAGGTCAGTGATATTGATAGCACTTACCTAGCAGGTGCCTTGGCAATCAGTTTTAATGAGTCTGAGCCATAATCATTTCTTCTCCTGGCCTACTGAAACAAAAAAAGAAAGAAGGAACGTAAAAGGTGGCAGAGGTGTCAAAGACGCCATAGGCACAGACTTCCTTGATCAGCTTTGATTTAAAGAGCTACGAGGCAAAACCCAAAATAACTGCTGATATGTGTGTTCCTGCTACAGTGGCAGTTAGAAGAGACTTATGAGACTTCCCTGAGTGATAGTCAGTAATGACTCAATATGACTTTGACCTCATTGTTATTCCATTAGGCACCCCTGCAAAGTGCATCCCCAAGGTATAATTTGAAGTGATTATTTTAATCAAGAGGTGTCAAAAGGTAGCAACATGGAATGGAGGATCACCATCCCCAAATCTAGAACTTTAATACCATTTTAGGTGGGCAGATATATATATATACACACATATATGTATATACACACATATATACATACATACACATATACACACACATATATAAACACACGTGTGTGTGTGTGTGTGTGTACACACATATTTTTGATACAATTAAGTCAGTCTTGCCTGTCCTGCCTACCACTGGGCTCTTCAGAGTCTTCATCTATTTTTGTTCAAGTATCTTAGTTTTGGTGGGTGACTTGGTTGGTGGCAATAGATGATGAATAAGGTTGTAGGTTGTTGCCAAATCTGGATAGGAGTGTCAACAAGCATACAGGTAATGAAACAAAAAGATTCAGACCGTTGTCAATGAGAAGGCAGTGGATATAACTATTATGGCTGAGGAAAACAGCAGCAATGAGTAACAACTTCCAGGTTACAGTCTCTCTAATATATACGTTCATTCAATCAATCATTTGTTCAAAAATATTTGAATGCTTTGTGCATATATGTGTTTATATGGTAGGCATGAAATTAGACAAGAGAGACAGTCGTGAACCTGAAGTTTACCACTTTGTCCTAATGCATACTGGTGGTAATTCTGTATTGAGTTCTATGAGTCTATCTATAACCAGAGTTAGTATAAGTTTGACTTAGGGATGAGCCAATAAACACTTGGTATGAACTTTTTAAGTGTTCTGTGGTAGGACCTATGAGTTCAATACATATTTTATATGGATAATTGCTCGTGGAAGGAATAACCTTTTTTTTTTTTTTCACTTAGTGGTGTACATTAGTTCTCTATTGCTGTGTAGTAAATTACCCCAGACTTAGTGACTAAAACCAACAAACCTTTATCTCATTTACTTTCTGTCGGTCAGGAATGCAAGTGTAGCTTAGCTAGGTGGCTCTGGCTCAATCTCTCACCAGGTTGCAGTCCAAATGTCAGTGAAGGCTGCAGTTAACTGAAGGCTCGACTGGCCTGGCAATCCAATCCCAAGTGCACTCCCAGGACTGATAGCTGGATTCTTCAGTTCCTCACTGCATAAGCATTTCCATAGGGCCCCTGCTGATATAGCACTGGCTTCACTCAGAATGAATGAACTAGGGCAGGGTGAGGACCCAAGAAAAAAGCTGCAGTACCTTTTTTGAATCTAAAAGTACATTTGGGGGCGCCTGGGTGGCTCAGTGGGTTAAAGCCTCTGCCTTCGGCTCAGGTCATGGTCTCAGGGTCCTGGGATTGAGCCCCGCATCGGGCTCTCTGCTCCACGGGGAGCCTGCTTCCTCCTCTCTCTCTGCCTACTTGTGATCTCTGTCTGTCAAATAAATAAATACAATCTTAAAAAAATAAAAAAATAAAAAAGCAAAAGTACATTTGACATGCCATTGATTTTCCCGCACTTTATTGGTCACACAGAATAACCCCAGTACAGGTGGGTGGGGATTATTCAAGGGTATAAACAACCAGGAGGCTACTGATACCTAAAGCTTTCATAATTCCAAACACAGAAAAATTCTAAAATTTTAATTTACAGGAGCTAACATGGTCAACTGTTTAAAAATGAGTTTTAACAAAACAAAATGGCTTAGTGGTTTTTGTCACATTGCCTCATTATTTGATTAAATTGAATAACATAATGGGTCACTTTTTGATTCTCATATTGGTACGCCATTCTGCAAAGTTCAGATGAGATGTCTGTCTTACGTTTCTGTTAAATAACCTTTCTCATTAAAGAAATATGGGACTGTATTAGTTTTCTAATGCTGATGTTATATATTACCATAAACTTAGTGGCTTAAAACAATACAATTTTTAATCTCAGAGTTTCTGTACTTTTGAGCCTGGTGGACTTAGGGTCCAGAGGACAGGTGGGTCCTCTGCTGATATTTGCACAAGGCTGAAATCACGGTGTTGGTGGTATCAAGTTCCTTACTAGAGACTCTGAAGAAGAATCTCAGGTGTTGGTTGGATTTGGTTCCTTTTGGTTATAGGACTGAGATCCCTGTTTACTTGCTGACTGTCATATGGAGACTCATTTTTGTTCCTAGAAGCTATGTTCCTTCCAGTGTTTTTCAGGTGCTTTGGTCCAGCAAAATGGGTTGAGTCCTTCTTAGACTTCAATGTCTCTGATGTCTCCTCCTGCCCCATCTCTCTGACTTCCAGCAAAGAACTTTCTCTGCATCTATGGGCTAATGTGATTAGATTGGGTCAACCAAGGTAATCCCAGAGAATCTGCTTTAAGGTCCATACCCAGTCCAGTGTCTGCAGAGGAGTATTTTTAATAGCTTGCTTTCTGCAGTAGAATTTTGAGGGTCTGACAACCTCCTTTCATTTTCTTCCCCTTTTTTGTCCCTTTAAGTTCAAGCAAGTGCTGATGTAAAATTCTCATGAGACTGTAGGCTTTGTGTAAATTCCACAAGTGTTCCCTCCATAAGATGGAAGTCATGTCCACAAATCTTTCTGAGACAATGCCTTCTCTATCTTTGGCTTCCACAAACATGGCTGAGAGTCTACACCTTAAAGATTCCTATGATGCTCTGCTTTGATGAAGAGGATCTCTGAGGCACATCCACAACCTCTTCAAAGAGTTTTTTGTGGGTCTCAAGTTGCTGGTCTTTTGATGTCTCTGGGGTTTTTGCAAAACACTGCCCAGCCACAGACTTAGCTTTTTACACTATGCCTCAGTTATTGAATTAATCTTTTAATTTCAATGTCTCTTGCCATCTGGATTGGCCAAGAAGTTCCCAAATAATCAAGTCCTGGTTCCTTTTTGATTAAAAGTTTTTCACTCAACTTCTCTTTCTCCTTGCCCATGTCACTATTAGCAGAATGAAGATGCTAGAAAAGCTTTCAAAATTTTTTCTTGGGAGTCCTCTCACCTGATGATCTAGGTTCATCTTTTCACAAGTAGTGCTTTCTAAGTAATGGCAGGACAAAATTCTGTTAAACATTCTGCCACTATAGGGCACCTGGGTGGCTCAGTTGGTTGAGCGACTGCCTTCAGCTCAGGTCATGATCCTGGAGTCCCAAGATCGAGTCCCGCATCAGGCTCCCAGCTCCACGGGGAGTCTGCTTCTCCCTCTGACCTTCTCCTCGCTCATGCTCTCTCTCATTGTCTCTCTCTCAAATAAGTAAATATTTAAAAAAAAAATTCTGCCACTATAAAACAAGGACCTTCCTTCTTTTGGTTTCCAGCAACACATTCCTCAGTTTTTTCTGAGACACTAGCATCTTTAATGTCCATTTGACTAACAGTCTGTTCATGACAGTGTAGGTATCATATAAGATGATGCAGGTTTCCTCTCTAACGGTCCTTCATTAACCTGAAAGAGTTATGAGCTATATTGACACTATACCAGTAGTATATCCTGTCCTTTCAGAAACTTAAGTGATTTTATAAATCCAGCCTGAACATAGTGCACACATACTATCTTTCTAAAAGAAGTCCAGGCGTACTATCTCTCCTAGTTAGGAAAAATGGTATAATTGATAAAGGTACTCTTTCTTTCTAAGCCCAAATATTGTCTTGCCATCATTCCCAGAAACCGTTCCAGGCTATCATTAATCACCCCTAGGTTTTGGGAATATGGAAACAAAACCATTTGCCAGATATTAGTGCCTTATTCTATTATCTAGTGTAATCGTTGTAATACTAGTAATCACAAACAGACCAAAGAACGCAAAAGCAAAATAATGACAATGTCTTAGATTATCATTTGACATAACTAACCTCTCCTTTAAACTCCATACTACACAAAGACAAATACTTCCTATAATTTTTACACACAGAATATTATTTTTATAAAAAGTTAAGCTTGTTACCATAAATTAAAACAATACAGAATAATCTAAACAATAAACCAAGAAATAAACTTATTCCCCACTCCTCAGAGATGAATACTCTAATATTTATTCCTGATCATTTTAGAAAGCTCTCTCTTCATATATATAAATGGAATGATAAATGAATAGACAGGTGGAATCATACACAGAGAGAAAAAATTACAAAAACAGAACATAAGGCACATGTGTTTCATATAAAATACTAAATTTTATTTTCTTTGAATAACAGAAAAAAAGAATGAACATAAATTTGGACCAGTTGTTGAATAACAAGTAGAGATTTATTTATCTCAGAAATTTGTAAAGGATACTTCTGAAATAAAATTGAAAAACTGGGTGGGTGCTGGTAAGTAGGGCCACTTGTTTCTATTTGGTAATTAACTATTTCAACTGTAGCAGTATTTACTTTCTACCTGCAATGAAGGGAGAGTAAAGATGAAGTAACAAATTCAGTTAGATTTTCTTATACAACCTGGTCTCATATTTTCTTATTTTTGCTAGTCATGGATTTATTTTTAGATTGCCACCATATCCTTTTAAAGATTTTATTTATTTATTTGAGAGAGAAAGGAAGCGAGCAAGCACTAGCTGTGGCGAAGGAAGGAGACTCCCTGCTCAGCAGGGAGCCCACGGGGGACTCTATCCCAGGACCTTAGGATCTTGGCCTGAGACAAAGGCAGATACTTAACTGACTCAGCCACCGAGGCTCCCCTCAATTGTGCATCCAGAGTGTTAGGGCTTTTAACCAGGTCCACTTGCCATAGAGTTTCCAGTATTTAGTTCTTTATTTGATTTCATCTCTGGACTGGTTGAGTGTCATCTTCAAATACTATTTTATTTTCTTCAGAAAGGATTATTAGTGTCAGTCTGGCAGTTTTGAACTTAAAGAAGTCATCTGTTTATAAAATTCTTGGTACATTCTCAGGTATCTGTTGACATTGACCAATATATTGTGTACAGGAATTGACCCTGGTTGTGAAGAAGCCTCCATTGAGAATATTGTCCAGTCAAGGTGATTTATTTTTCTGCTTAATTCTCCATTGCATAGGTTAGAAATCAAGTGACTTCACTATTTTTTTTAAATGGAAAAAGATAACTTTCTTTGGTTAATAGTCACACTGGGAATTCAAAAAATGTTTTTTTCTAATATAGTTGAATATATCTATCTATCTATCTATATATATCTGCTCTTTATTTGGTTTTATTCATCAGAAATAAGAGCATTTGCATGTTGGATCTATCTAGTGTCTAGTCATGATAATCTTTGTATGCCATTATTTATTTAACTTCATTTTGTATAATTTCCTTAAGTCTGCCTCCACAATCCCATAGTCTAGTCAATTTTATTTTTGACCAGAATTTACCTTTCACCTCTAGAATGGTATTACTCTTACCTTCTGAATCCTTTCTAAATTCTACCAGTTCACTTTTATTTTACTGTGATATAATTTATTGAAGAAAAAGTCAACCATTTTAGCTTACTGGTCTGTGAATTTGGAAAAACGTGTAATGTTGCAGAACGAGAACAACACGCAGAAAAAGATACTGAATCATTCAATCACACTAAAAGTTCTCAAGTGCTCCTTTGTAGGTAAGCCCCTGGCAACCACTAGACTTTTTATGTTTCTACAGTTTCTTTTTTCCAGAATGTCCTATGAATGGGATAATACAAGAAGTAATCTCAAGTCCTTTTTTGTTGTTGTTTTACTTAGCATATTACATTCATAATATATTCATATTGCTTTGTGTATTAATAATTGGTTCCTCTCTAATACTGAATTATTTCATTGCAGGAATGTAGCAACTTTATGCCACTCATTTTTTTTTTAAAGATTTATTTATTTCAGAGACCGAGGGAGATAGCATGAGCAGGAGTGACAAACGGAGAGTGAGAATACCAAGTAGACTCTGCCTGAGCATGGAGCCCCATGTGGGGATGGATCTCACCACCATGCGATCATCCTGAGTGGAAACCAAGAGTTAGATGTTTGACTGCACCACCAAGGCTCCCCACACCATTCATTAATTAAAGGACATTTGGGTTATTTCCAGTTCTTAATGTTTTATTAATAAAGTCTTCAAAACATTCACATACAGTTTTTCATACCAATATGAGTTTTTATTTCTCTTTGGTATATACCTGGGGTCTACGGCCATACCACCCTGAACGCGCCCGATCTCGTCTGGTATATACCTGGGGATAAGGCTGCTGACTGAATGCTGACTGTCTATTTAACCTCATACAAAACTTCCAAGTGCTTTACGGAGTGGTCAAACCACCAATGATGTATAGCTTCTAATTGTTCCATTCTCACTAGCGCTTGATACTCTCAGGTTTAAAAAAAAAAAAAAAATCCGTTCTAAGACTGTGGAGTAATAGCTTATACTTTTAATTTTTATTTCCCTAATTAATAATGGCATTGAGATTTTCAATTTTTTTTCATGTGTTTATTTGCTATCTACAAATAAGAGTTATTTGGTTATATATTTGTTCAAATCATTGGACCACTTTTTTTTTACCAGATTGTTTGATTTCTTATTTTTGATATTTGAATTGTCTATATGCGGGTGCCTGGGTGGTTCAGTGGGGTAAGCTTCTGCCTTTGGCTCAGGTCATAATCTCAGTCCTGGGATCCAGCCCCAAGTTGGGCTCCCCGCTCAGCAAGGAGCCTGCTTCCCGCCGCCCCACCCCCCTGCAACCCCACTCTCTGCCTGCCTCTCTACCTACTTGTGATCTCTCTGTCTGTCAAATAAATCAAAAAAAAAATTCTTGAATTGTCTATATGTATTCTGAATAGATACGCAGAAGTGTCTTGGCAAATACTTTTTCATTGTCTTGAGGATTACCTTTTCATTTTAATAACAGTGTCTTTCCAAGAGCAATAAGTTTTAAGTTTGATAAGGTCCAATGATTGATTATTTTTTCTTTTATCGATCATGGTTTGGTGTCATATCTAAGAACATTCTGCCTTTTCCACCATCAAAAACTGTCTTTTCTTATGTTTTCTTTCAGAGATTTTATAGTTTTAAGTTTTATATTTGTCCATATGTTTCTTTTTGAGTTTACTTTTGTATGTGGTACAGGAATAGGAAGGAATTCTTCTTTCTCTTACATTTGGATATCCCATTGTTCCAGGTTCTTTTATTGAAAAGAATCTTTTTTTTTTTTAATGTAATTACTTTTACACTTTCGTCAAAAATCAATTTACCTTTAGTGTGGGCCATTTTCTGGACTCTGTCATGTGTATCATTCTTTTCCCCAATATCACACTGTCTTGATTACATGACTTGATAGAAAACTGGAAATCAGGTAATACGAGTTCCCCCAACTTGTTCTTTTTCAAAATTGATTTGGCTATTCTACTTCATTTGCCCTTTCATATAAATTTTAAAATTAGCTTGTCAATTTCTTAAAAAAGGAATCCTTCTGGGATTTTGTTTGATACTGTAGTGAATCTATAGATCAGTAGGGGAAAAAATGACATCTTAGTAACATTAAGTCATCCAACCATTAACTTGTTCTATCTTGAAGTATTGAGGTATTTGCTTTTTATATTCGTGTTTTGTACTTTTCACTATATTCTTCCTGTATTTGGGTAGATGTATATTTAAATATTCTATTTTTGTGTTGTTATGTCCGTTACTTCACAAAATTTTAATTTCCAAATTTTATTGTGGTCATACAGAAATTCAATTAAATTTTTTATGTACTCATCTTATATTCATTTAGTGATCCTACTAAACTCATGTATTATTTTCTTATTTTTCTTCCTTTGAGATTTTTTTTGGCATTTCTACAAATATAATAATGTCATCTGTGAATACAGACAATTTTATTCAATCCATTCCAATTTGTACAGCTTCCATTCTATTCCTTGCCCTATTTGAGTCTCCAGAATCTTTAGTACAGTGGTTAATTGGAATAGAGTTGCTCTACTTGGAATATATATATATATATATATATATATATATATATATATATATATGACATTCAGTTAAATTTAAATTTCAAATGAACACCTAATAATTTCTTTATAGCAAGTATGTTCAAAGTATTGTATTAGACGTACTTATACTAAACGTATTATTTCAGAAATACAAGTTTAATGCAATATCCTATATTTTACATGGCAACCCTAAATAAGAGAGGTAATGCTGGACATCCTTGCCTTGTGTACTATCTTATAGAAAGTATACTCAGTCATTCATAATTAATTATTCTTGAGTAATGGTCTTTTATAGATACTCATTATTGGTTTAATTTAATTCCTTTTCTTATTTTGGTGAGAGTTTTTTTTTTTTTTTTTTTAAATTCAGAAATGCTGTTGAGTTTTCCCTAATATATTTTCTTCATCTTTTGAGATAATCATACTGGATTTTTTCCTTCTCTTTCCTGTTTATACGTGCATTTTATTTATGAGTTTTTTGAATTTAGAAATAGCCTTGTATTCCTGAGATAAACCCAGCTTGGTCAAGATGCATAGGATTCAATTTCCCAACATTTTGATGAAGACTTTTGCGGCTAAAACTTCATGGACAATATTGTTGCTTCCTTCCCTTTGAGTGGCTTTCATTTTGACATCAGTGTGATGCTGGCATCATAAAATGAACTGGAAAAGTGTTATCTATTCTTCTATTATCTTGAGAACTCATGAAAAATCGATATGATTTCTTCTGTAAACACCTGGTATAATTTACCAGTGATGTCACCTGGCCCTGGAATTTCTTCTGACAGAAATATTTTAACTATGAATTCCATTTATTTAATAGATTTGGGACACTTCAGTGTACCTATTTCTTTTTGGGTGAGCTTTGTTTTTTCTTTCAGGAAATTCTTCCATTTCAACCAAGCTGTTGAACAACTTTAAACTTTGTTTATGGACATCAAGTTGTTAGTACTCTTTCTTTGTTATTTTTTTTTTTTTAATATGGGTAGGATCTTTTATGAAGTCCTTATTGCCTTTCCAAGATGAATAATTGTGTCTTCTCTCCCGATCTCTTTCTCTCATTATTCTGGTCAAAGATTGATTGTTCTTTTCTAAAAATCAGAACCTGTTTTGGTCTAAGTTGCAGAGAAGATAAAACCCAAGAAAAGTTCTGTGCTGAGGCTTCATTACGCGTACAGCCTCAGGGGGACCTGAGTGGCTCAGTGGTTTAAGTGTCTGCCTTCGGGTCAAGTCATGATCCCAAGGTCTGGGATTGAGGAGCCCTGCACTGGGCTCCCTGCTCAGGGGGAGTCTCCATCTCCCTTTAACCCTCCCCCAACCCGCTTGTTTTTTTCTCTCCCTCTCTAAATAAATTAAGAATCTTGAAAAAAAGGGGGATGGTGGAATATAACCTCAGACCAATGTGAATGAAAGAGAAAAATAAGTGAGGCCAAGAAGTAGGGGAAAGAAAAAGTGTCTGCAGCTTTACAAGAAAACCCAGCTGCCTTCTGAGTCTCAGCAGGGTGCCTTCTACACAGGCCACGTGGAACCCCTGTGTCTCAGCAATGTCTTCTAACAGTAGAGAAGGAGAATACTTTTCTCTGCTTGTTCTTTTTCATTTCCAGTCTTGGATTGATCAGATTTGTTCCAATGGACCTTGATTCCCAGGCTTCTCCAGGAGAGGCAGATGTATGTGCCCTAACTGGGTCCAGCAGAATGTCTGCTCTGACTCTTTTTTCCTTCAAGCCTCATGAAAAGGTCATGTAAGTGTTACAAATTTTTTCCCATTTAGTTCAGAAATGTTGGGCGCCTGGGTGGTTCAGTGGGTTAAGCCTCTGCCTTCGGCTCGGGTCATGATCTCGGGGTCCTGGGATCGAGTCCCGCGTTGGCCTCTCTGCTCAGCAGGGAGCCTGCTTCTCTCTCTCTCTCTCTCTCTCTGCCTGCCTCTCTACTTGTGATCTCTCTCTCTCTGTCAAATAAATAAATAAATAAATCTATAAAAAAAAAAAAAAAGAAATAGTTCAGAAATGTTACACAGCTAGAATTCATAGGAGCTTATATTTAAATCTAGGCACTGTGACTTCATTTCTGGACCTGTTTGCTGTATCACCTGTTTTCAGTAAAATTCTGTGGAGGTAAGACAAGAATATCCTTCCCTTGCTGGTATTTAATATTAGCAGAACCTCAGTTGGTTAGGCTAATGAGAAGATACCGAAGCACATCTTTACAAAACAAAACAAAATCCTGCATTCTTCTGAATCATATTGCCTCTCATGATTCCAGAAATTCACAAATGATGATCTGTTACTGGCTGAAGTTCATATGAATATATTTTCATGATTCTTTTTATATTTTCATGATTCTTTTTTTCCCCTATTTTTGTACTGTCAACATTTGAACAACAGGGGTTTGAACAATGTGGGTCCACTTATACATGCTTTTTTCTGTATAAATAAGTATAGTATCATGTATTTTCTCTTATGAGTTCCTTAATAATAGTTTCTTTTCTCTAGCTTATGTTATTATGAAAATACTACATATAATACATGTAACATATAAAATATGTGTTAATATAACATTTATGTTATCAATAAGGCTTCCAGTCAACAGCAGGCTACAAGTAGCTAAATTTTAGGGGTGTCAAAATTATACCTGGATTTTCAGCTGTGTGGGGGTTGGCACCCTCAAGTCTCATGTGATTTAAACATCAGCTATATAGGTGTACAGGTGGCTCAGATGATTAAGCATCTGCCTTGAGCTCAGGTCTGAATCCTGGGATTGAGCCCTATGTCCAGTTCCCGGCTCAGCAAGGAGTCTGCTCCTCCCTCTGCCTCTGCCTCTCCTCCTGCTCATGTTCTCTCTCTCTCCAAACCTGTCTCAAATGAATAAAAGAAAATCTTTTAAAAAATCAGCTGTATAGTATCTGAAAGTATTGTCCAAATCTCAGCCAAGTCCCTCCAAAGTCAATCTTAGACTCTTTTATTCATTGAAATGTCTTCTTCTTCATAAGAATCATCATTCTGTA